>NC_081367.1:54577350-54877350 GCF_030684315.1 Stegostoma tigrinum
GGGGGGAGGGGATGAACTGGGCTGGTTTAGGGATGCAGTGGGGGAAGGGGAGATTTTGAAACTGGTGAAGTCCACATTGATACCATATGGCTGCAGGGTTCCCAGGCGGAATATGAGTTGCTGTTCCTGCAACCTTCGGGTGGCATCATTGTGGCAGTGCAGGAGGCCCATGATGGACATGTCATCAAGAGAATGGGAGGGGGAGTGGAAATGGTTTGCGACTGGGAGGTGCAGTTGTTTGTTGCGAACTGAGCGGAGGTGTTCTGCAAAGCGGTCCCCAAGCCTCCGCTTGGTTTCCCCAATGTAGAGGAAGCCGCACCGGGTACAGTGGATGCAGTATACCACATTGGCAGATGTGCAGGTGAACCTCTGCTTAATGTGGAATGTCATCTTGGGGCCTGGGATGGGGGTGAGGGAGGAGGTGTGGGGACAAGTGTAGCATTTCCTGCGGTTGCAGGGGAAGGTGCCGGGTGTGGTGGGGTTGGAGGGCAGTGTGGAGCGAACAAGGGACTTCACCAGTTTCAAAATCTCCCCTCCCCCCACTGCACCACACAACCAGCCCAGCTCTTCCCCCCCACCCACTGCATCCCAAAACCTGTCCAACCTGTCTCTGCCTCCCTAACCGGTTCTTCCTCTCACCCATCCCTTCCTCCCACCCCAAGCCGCACCCCCAGCTACCTACTAACCTCATCCCACCTCCTTGACCTGTCCGTCTTCCCTGGACTGACCTATCCCCTCCCTACCTCCCCACCTACACCCTCTCCACCTATCTTCTTTACTCTCCATCTTCGGTCCGCCTCCCCCTCTCTCCCTATTTATTCCAGTTCCCTCCCCCCATCCCCCTCTCTGATGAAGGGTCTAGGCCCGAAACGTCAGCTTTTGTGCTCCTGAGATGCTGCTTGGCCTGCTGTGTTCATCCAGCCTCACATTTTATTATCTAACATTCTGGGGACCCAGGTTTGAATCCCATCATGGCAGATGGTGGAATTTGAATTCAATGAATATCTGGAATTAAGAATCCAATGATGACCATGAATCCGTTGCCCATTGTCGGAAAAAAAAACCATCACAAATGTACTTTCTGGAAGGAAATTACCATCCTTACCTGGTCTGGCCTACATGTGACTCCAGACACACAGCAATGTGGTTAACTCTTAACTGCCGTCTAGGCAATTAGGATTTGGCCAGTGATGCCCTCATCCTGTGAATGAATAAAGGAAAAAAATGACTATACAAATGGGTGGGGGAGGGGGAGGGGAGAGAGACTGAACACCCCAGGAGAGACACAACACACTGTACACTGTGTAGGGAGAGAAAGAGAGAGACTGAATAGTTCAGAGGTGACACTGCACGGTGCAGGGATAAGTGAGACTTCACAGTCTAGAGGAGAGACTGTACAGTCCAAAGGGAGAGACTGTGGGAAGAGGGATATCTGAATATTGTTGTGAAAATTCAATGAAAGTCATGAGCCAACCACATTGAATGAGACTGAAGTCGCATTATGATCTAGACTGGATAGCTTGGTCAGCTTTCTTCCTTATAGTACATACATGAACCTTTCTGGGTTGGATTTTTGTGAAAATCCAACAGCTTTCTGATTGTTTTTACTGACATCAGTCTTTCTAATTACAAAATTTTGAATTTAATTCACTTTCAAACCACCAGTGTGAGATTTCAACATACATTTCCTGACTGGCATCCAGTAACAATAATGTTTCTGGATTTTTTGCACATTACCAGATCTTTGCAAAGTCCTTGTACAAATCGAAATTTTAATGATTTTGAAGGAATGTAATATAGAAACAAACTGTGAACAGTGTGTGAAACCTTAAGAACATTAGAACTAGAAGCAGGAGTAGGCCATCTGGTCCCTCGAGCCTGCCCCGCCATTTAATAAGATCATGGCTTAACCCTAACCTAAACCCTATTGCATGACTGCTGTTTTTGAGACTCAGCTCCACCTACCTGCCCACTCACCATAATCCTTAGATAATAAAATGTGATAAATTTATCTAGCCTTGCCTTAAAAACATTCAGCAAGGTAACTTCAACACTTCACTGAGCAGGGAATTCCACAGATTCACAACCCTTTGGGTAAAGAAGTTCCTCCTGACCTCAGTCCTACATCTGCTTCCCCTTATTTTGAGGCAATGCCCTCTAGTCCTAGTTTCACCTGCTAGTGGAAACAACTTCCCTGCCTCCACCTTATCTATTCCTTTCATAATCTTATATGTTTCTATAAGATCTCCCCTCATTCTTCTGAATTCCAATGAGTATAATCCCAGTCTCCTCAGAGTATCCATACTGATTTAACTCAATATTATTCAGACTTCTAGGTATCAACACAGTCACCACCTTTTCGAAAACATTGAAAACATTCTCCAGTTGGTGTTAAGATATTTTACGAATTCTATTTATGAATCTGGCCCTCGGTTGATCCAAAGAATGTGGTATCGATAAGTAAACACCAGTTCTAACATGGCCCAATAAATGATGGTGAAGGAGTCCACTGAGGACAGATCAGGCAAATGAGGGGCTTAAGGACTATATAAGCACTCTGTTTTATACTCTGTGTGTGTCTGTGTGTGTGTGTGTCTGTACACTCTGTATATTGACACCAAGTAATCACTGTCTCTGTCTCTCTCTCTCTCACTCTCTATGTAAGTAAATAATATGTATAAAACTGCCTGTTCATGCTCTTTGGATGTTACATCTGTGTATTTATTTTTATTCATTCAATCTCAGGATATAAGCATCATTGGCAAAGCCAGTGTATAAGCCCTGTCTCTCATAGTCCTTGCGATATTGGTGATGAACTGCCTTTTTCTTCTGCTGCAATCCATGTGGCTCAGGCAGGAAGGGGCTTCAGGATTTCAAACCAGTGACTGTAAAGGAACAATCACAATTTCAAGTGTGGAAGTCAAGCAACTTGGAAGAGAACTTGCAAATAGTGGTGTTTCTGTTGTCCTGCCTTTACACTACTAAGTGTTAGAGGTTGTATATTTGGAAGGTGGTGTTAAAAAAGCCTTGGAAAGTTGCTGTGCTGCCTTTTTCAAATAGTACATACTGCTGTCCCTATGCGTCTGTGGTGAAGGGAGTGAATGTTGAAGATGGTGGATAGGTTACTGGTGAAGTGGATTGCTTTGTCCTGGATGGTCACAAGCTTTTTGAGCGTTGTAGGTGCTGCACTCATCGGGCAAATGGGAAGGATGCACACAGCTAAAAATGGTTGGGTTCAAAGAATTCCTGAAGCATTATCTTGAAGCTGAGATGAATGACCTTCAGTAACCACAGTTGTCTTTCTTTATGCTAGATATGATTTCAACCCATGCAACTTTTCCACTTAATTCCCATTGACTTCAATTTTGCTGGGGCACCTTAGTATATAGTATGAGTATATTCAAAGGAAGCTGAAGTGAATGTTAATTGCCTGGAAAGTGAGACTGAAGAATAAATAATGAAAAGGAAGAAAATAACACAAGTTTTGAGCGTGCACACTAAATCTGTTTTCACACAAAGAAGACACAAAATAATATTCCAGGAATATTCACAGAAAGTCAATCACAGAATGGAGAAAGAACTTAAACAACTACTATCACTAGAGAAAGAGTGTTAGAAAAACTAATAGAACTACAGGCTGGCCTGCTTACTTGGTATTTATCTTGGTAGTTGTTGAGAGGTTGAATGCATTGGTTGTCACTTTTCAAGTTTCCCTAGACTATGGAAAGGTCCCAGTGGATTGAAAAACCTGAAAATCAAAAGCTATATTAAAGAAAGGATAGTGACAGAAAGCAGGAAGTAATTAGCTGACTTTTACCCAAATTGGCAGAAGTGTCAATTCCCTGGAGCTCCACTGTCTTTTCCCATGCAGTTCTCCACTAATTGCACCATGCCTCTGTGATGCCACAGTCGTGCTATTGTGCCTTCCCTAGTAATGGAATTACTCACCGCTGCTGGGACCTCAGAGGATATGCACCATCACTGCCATACTTATTGTCCAGCTGTACACCAGAGCAATCACTGTCAGCCATGAAAGCTCTTCACAGTAAATATAGTGGGAAGGAAAGGAAAAGGCACAGGCACAAAAATGGCATGGGGCACATTTCATTGGAAAAAGAACCTCGCATTCATGAATGTGTTGCTATTTTACATTATCACCAGTCTGATCGACTATTGTAGTAACTAGAACAAACCACACAGGTTACCTGTCCTTGGCACCAGACCATGGTAGACACCTAAGGATGTGCTACACTTGTCCTAAAGCCCAGCATTTCATAGACTTTTGTGATTGTTCAATGTTGGAGCATCACATGTTGGAAAGCCTGAAAACAATTGGAAACATTAACTTTGATTGAATTACAAGAAGAACAAAGAACAAACGGTACAGTTTGCTGTTGGAGATAAACAGGGGCTGCCAGCCTTTTGAGCAACCAGAAATGTGTAGTCAGTGAGTGATCACTGCACCTAGCTTAAATTGAATGGAGCCTTTTGTAATTTAATTCTAGCCTGACTTGTTTTGCCTGACACTGTAATTTCCTATCATGCAGAAATTCATGTCCCTCCTGACCAATGTCTTCATTTCTCCCTTCGGAAGACTTCTCCCATTCTTCCAGCTCTTTACAGTCCATCACATCCCTTCTATGCCAGCTCCAGTTGTAACGATCACCGAATGCCAGGATAATGAAGCAGACTTTGTCTGGAATGTACCTCAAAGACCATCAACCGATCCAAGCAGAGGAACCACATCCTCAGGAGGCTTACCAAGCGTTCTGCAATAGCCTTGGTCAATGAATGGACAAGGATTGCGTCTATACTCTGCCCCATCAAGGTTGAATAATGTAGGGCTGGATGGCTGGCTGGTTTGCAAAGCAGAGTGACGCCGACAGAATAGGTTCAATTCCTGCACCAGCTGATATTACTGTGGCGGTCTCTCTTTCTTGATCTCTCCCTCTCCCTGAGGTGTGGTGACTGCCAGATTAAACCACCACTAGCCATCTCTCTCTACTGAGAGAGCAACTCTATGGTCAAGTAGTACCATAGTAACTTTATCTTAGCTTTTCAAATGGACCCATCAGCCATGATTGTAGAACAGCCATGTTAGAAAACCATCTGGTCCTTGAAATGTAGCAGGAACCTGACAGCTATCAAAGATATAGACATTATGGCAGCTTCCAGTGTATTTAGTGTGGACTTGTAAGATTTGGTCCTGATGATGACAGATTTACTGAATGGAACTCTCTTTTTTTCTGATGATGAATTGAGCCACTTTATGACATGGCACACTCAGCGTGAGATGTATACAGTCAAGAAGTCCCTACACCTGTGATAAGCAAGCTCTTTTGGCAAAGACTCCTGCCTGGGTTGCAGCACTGACCTTGACATGGGAAATGAGTTGAAGCAATGTGATTTGACGCATATTGTATCAGTAACAGCATCGATATACTACTGGGTTGAGCATTTCAGGATTCTTCACAGGTCCTTAGTGGATCTTTGGAAGCAGCCAGTTACATAAAGATTTAGTGAAGTTGTTTCCTTGATGGCCCTTGGGGTATAGTAGTCACCAACTCCTTCAAGTTGCAGGTCTGGCTGCAATAGATGGCATTGTTCAGTGACCATGTCTTGGGATGACCTCAATCTGAGGTGTCAATGCGTCTCACTCACCCAGAAGAAATGTCATTGAGAACAATTGACTCTGGACATCCTGCACCTCCTCTGCAACCTGATGGACCTTCAGCTGTAGCTTGTTAATGTTCATGTGGTGGCTGTTTAGCAGCTACTGGAAGTTGCTACTGGTCCTGGATTTGTTGGCACATCTGTTCTCTGTCAGTTTCTCTTGGTTGCACTTGGGCTACAATGATAATGAGCCCTGCTGTTGCAGCTCCATTGAGCCTCTGTGGGCAGGCTGTAGTATAGCCTTTGGCCTTGTAATCCAGAGTCTCAGGCTGATGATGTGCAGACATGGTGCCAAGTCCCTCCATGGCACATGGTAAAATTTGAATTCCATTACCAACAAAGTCTGAGATTGAAAATAATAGTGTAGTGGTGGTCATGTAACCATGACCATTTGATGTAAAACTTATTTGGTTTATTAATGTTCTTTAGGGAAGGAGGTTTTACGGTGGCTATAGTGATGACCTGCAAGTCTGTGCACCTACCCAGCAGGCTGTTTGATACTGCAGGACCTGGCCCTTCATGCCAGCTATTAACCTGTCCATGAAGTCAGTCAAATAATCACATGGCTAAAAAAAACAGAAACTGCTAGGGAAACTCAGCAGGCCTGGTAGCATCTGTGGAGAGAAAACAGTTAACTGTGCATTGCTGCTGCCCTGGAACTTGTGTGACAGGTTGTCCTGTACTCCCAACAAGCCTGCCTCTTGCTCCTATCTCTGCATGTCAATGAATGCAGAAATTGAGGCGCCCTCTCTTGCCTAGAGCTAAGCAGGTGCCTAGTCTCTGTCAGTCATCCAAGTGCCAGCAACTGGGTGTTCTCCCTTGGCCGGCTGCAGAGACCTGCCAGTGAAGTGCTCACCAGCATGTGCTCCTGACTCAGATCTGCCTAAAATCCCAAGTGAGGTGTCAGCATCAGATCACATGGGGACTGCAGGAGGCAACCTTGCTGACAATTCGACTGAAGCATCATTACTCTGCTTCAAAGGTGTGGGAGAGCATTTCCCTTTTATTGTGAACATCCCAGTGGTAACTATAGGAGATAAAGCAGGTAATGCATCGCAGGCAAGGGGTAGGGATTGTGGCATGTTAATAATACATTAACAGTATGAGCTAATGGGAGAGTAGCACAGCAATCGATGATACTTATTCGTTTGCTGAGTTTTGGATGTTCTCACACCTCCACAGGACTGTTCATCGCCAGCGAAGATCCTCTCTTCATAGAGAGTACCCACCCGAATGTCGGGCACTTACGACATGCCCTGGCTCTTTCAGTTTATTATAGGTTATCTTCCCTGCACTGAGACAAAGTGAAGGGATTGAGTGAGATGAAAATGACTAGTATAGCTGTTAGTGCTTGTGCAAGTGGAGGAAAAGTGGTAAGGTGTCCCAAGTATGCCAATAGACAGTGCAGGGTCCATGCAGGATTAATGGTATGGTGATGGACGCAGGGAGGGTTGGTGGTTGGGGTTGGTAAGAAGGAGTGATGGAAAACAATACATTCAGTAGTGAGACGGGTAGATCATGAGTCTGGTGGAGTTAGGTGCAGTAGCAGAGACAGAGTGAGTATGAGGTGGCAGAGAAAAGATGATGGCACTTGTCCTGATGGAGTAGCAGAGGCCATTGCCCTTTATTGTATAGCACTGTACACATCGCCGGATGATTGTGATGGCACTGAGCAGTGTAGCTACCTTGGACGAGCCTGACGGTCTGGTGTCGTGAGCTGCTGTGCTGGTTCTGAGGGAGGAGGATGGGGGTCCCCTGCGTCACCCCATCCACCAAGGTCTTCTGCAGATCTCTGTCTGCAAATTAGGGCATCAATGTCCCCTTGTCTGTCATGTCTAGGGCAAATATCTCAAACAGTGCAGGACAGCTCTGCAATCATAGAATTTGACAGGTTGCAAAATAGCCTTTTAAAAACAGGATCCCGAAATGATTGTTAAGTACTTCTGCTTACAGCGAGTGGGGAGAAATGGACTAGCATTGAACAAGAGAGAAGCTGTAGGGATGTACTACCTAAGTTAATGAGTCGCGTTTGGGAGATGGCACAAGAACATTCACAAGGCCTTGCGGAAGGAAACCCTCCATGAAATGTGACGAAAATGATACTTAGCCGATTTCTGGTTAGATTTGGCCCAACGTGCATATTGTTTCATTACATGTGTTCACTTCGACTCTGTCAGTCCCTGTTTACAGTCTGTTGTTGTGTTAATGGCTCAACCCACTCTCACAGCTCCTCATAGATCGCTGGTTTGGATATGATTCAATCTTCAATTACTCTGTGGACGCAATGTTCAGTCACTTGTTGATAGATTTATGAGGTGTAGTGACTAATTCACTGAGGTGCTAGTTTTATGGAGTAATAACCAGTTACCATCTGTTTTATTTCTTGGCACCGAGCTAAATATCTGGGCACACTATTAATATGAATTCTTTAGTACAGGAGACATTTCATCTGTTGCTCAGTTACTGGGCATTTTGGTGTGATTCAAATAGTAGTAGGTGATATTAGAAAGTATTAAGAAGGCGTTTATAATTTAAAATAACATAAAGATGCTAGATTACACTTGGGTATTTGAAAGCGACCTGTAGTGATTGTAATGAAGTCGGCCACCATAGAATATGTGTTCCCCCCCTTATTGGGGCTATTAATTTGGTCCAAATAAGGTACTCTGGCTAACAGTGTCAGAGGTTATGTTCACTGTGACACCTATCACTGAGGGATCTGAGTCAGTGTCACAGACTCTCCACATGTAGATAACGGGTGACTTAGTGACCAGATACTTCAGTGGCTATGAGTGAAAAGCACAGTCCTGAAGAAATTTGCTAGCAACAGTTATCTTTAAGTTGGGGTATTTCTGGCATCTTGCCATTATTTGAGAAGTTTGACCTGTTCAATAATGCGATTGGAAGCTGGGCCCAGTATGTGGAAAGAATATATTATTTGTTCTGGGCAAATGACATTGGGGTAAAGGAAAAGCAATGAGTAATTCTCCTGACAGTTTGTGGACCCACAGCTTTTTCAGTTAATTGGAGCCTAACTTTCCCTGAGGCACAAGATACTAAAACCTTTCAAGAGTTAATGGATTTAGTTCAGGAATATTATGACCCTAAGCCTTCTCTCACTCTGAGACACTATTGGTTTTACTCGGCAATTCAAGAACCAGGGGAATCCACGTTGGGACGTCTGTCAAGGCTAAGATAACTGGCAAAGGCTTGTGATTTTGCTTCAACCCTTAATGAAATGCTGAGAGACTGTTTGTTTGGTATATGGACTAATGATGTAACCATGCAAAAGCACCTACTACTTGAAGCCCACTTGGAATTTAAACAGGTGCTACAACTGGCTTTATCATTAGAAAATGCATCTAGTAGAACATATGAGCAGCAAGATATTCTGATTGAAGTGGATACCTTCACCAGCCTGACTGAGCTTGGGGAACACCACTTGACTGTGGCAATTGCATAGCCTCACTCTGGACCTATCCTGAACAAAGGGACTCTAGGTCAGCCCACAACAGAACTCTAAAACATAGTTCAGCTTGGGGCAA
The DNA here is from genome assembly GCF_030684315.1 of Stegostoma tigrinum. NCBI lineage: Eukaryota > Metazoa > Chordata > Chondrichthyes > Orectolobiformes > Stegostomatidae > Stegostoma > Stegostoma tigrinum. The sequence goes on from NC_081367.1 coordinate 54,586,569, forward strand.
ACAGTTAAAATTTTCTTCAGGATCCTGGCCAGCAAGTCATTGTAATTGCTGCCAGTATGCTGACTCAAGACAGCAGAAGAGTCCCACAAGACTATGAATTGAGTGAGACAACTCATAGGCTGGTATCCAGAAGAATGCATGGTGTGGAAAATCCATCTACATATAGCTTTGAACAGTTAAATTGTTTAGCAACATCCATTAGCAACATGGTCACTAAGTCACCCGTTATCTACAGAACCAAAATAAATGTCTGGTTAATGGTCACCCAGTTCTAATGGAGGTTGATAACAGCACAGTAGTATCAATGATAGCAGAACCAGTCTTTCACAAAATTCGCTCACGCCTCCAAACCTTAGGTTTTTGCAAGACTTTGGCTAGACTGAGAATCTATACTAGGGAGCCTTTACAGATTAAGGGTACAACTTTGGTTCCGATCCCTTATCAGAAGCACCTGGTTCAGTTACCATTGACTGTATTAAAATGCTCAGGCCCAAACTTGATGGGGCGAAATTGAAGCGAAATAAAAATTCAGCTAGATTGGCTCAACATTTTTTGATTGGAATTTGTCTGCCTGAGTGAAGTCCTAATTAAATACCAGAAGTTTATCAAGAAGGTCAAGGGACTATCAAAGGAGCCAAGGCCACTTTGCATGTTGACCAGGAAGCAATTCCATGATTCTGCAAGGCCTTCCCAGTGCCATTTGCCTTATGGACAAAAGTAGAGGTAAGAATCTGAAGACTGGAAAACAAAGGACTCGTCAAACCAAGAGATAGCAAGAACTGCAGATGCTGGAAGCAGAGTCAATACAGTGTGGACCACCCCAGACCCGACGAAGGGTGTAAACCCGAAACATCAACTTTCCAACTCCCCTCATGCTGCCTGACCTGCTGTGTTCCTCCAGCTCCACATTGCATTGAATCATCAAAACAGTCCATTTTAATGAATGGGCAGCACTGGTCTTACCGATTATGAAGCCTGCTGGGTCGGTTTGCCACTGTGGGGATTTTAAACAAATGGAAAACTGCTTTTACCAGCTGGATAAATATCTAGTCCCTCACGGAAGATTTATACACCAAGCTGGCAGGAGGCTGTCTTCACAAAGCTGGACGTGAGCCATGTGTACTTGCAATTGCAATTAGATAAGGATTCCCAGAAGTATACTTACAATTCATACCATAAAGGTTAATACCAATGTACAAGGCTGCCATTTGGAGTATCATCAGTCTGCAATTTTCCAGCAGACCATGGAGAGCATTTTACAAAGTCTACCCCAGCTCATGATTTATGTAGTTGACATGCTGGTAACAAGGAGGACCAATATGGAGCACTTAGAGAACTTGAACATAGTCCTCAGACATTTCTCTCAGGCAGGCCTACACCTTAGAAGAGAAAAAATGTGTGTTCTAGGCACCCAAGGTGACCTACCTGGGCTACAGAGTCGATAAGACCGGGTTAACCCCTTGGAGGATAAAGTGAGAGCGACTAAAGGTGCCCCAGCTCCCACATCTGTGCCGAAGCTCAGGTCCTTCCTTGTGCTGGTAAATTATTACAAAATGTTCAACAATAACCTGGCCTCCAACCTGGCACTTTCACATTAACTCTTAGAAAATGGTCAGCCTTAGAAATAGTTGCCTAGCCAAAACACAGCTTTCAGGGAAGTGAAGAAACAGCTATCCTTCTCTAAAGTGTTGGCACACTATGATCCCCAGCCAGATCTGGTTTAACATGTGGTGCCTTCCCGTATGACATCGGGGTAATATTAGTTCATAGCTGGCCTAATGGAGAGGAATACCCAATAGTGTACACATCTAGGACTTTGATTAATGCAGTGTGTAAATACACCCAGATAGAGAAGAAAGGTTTGGCGGTCATATATAGAGCCAAGGAGTTCCACCAATCCTTCTATGGGCATAAATCTGTTATAATAACAAACTAAAAACCCTTACTGTGTTTACTTCAAGAGGACAAGGCAGCACATTCATCAATGGGCTCTAATACTGAGTGCATATAAGAACACCATCTAGGAGGCCAAGTAGCAAATGCAGATGCATTGAGCTGCCATCCCCCGGCAGATATACCATCAGTGGTACTGCCACCAGAAAAGCCTGTAATGGTTTTAAATTTTCTGGACTCATTTCCAGTCACAGCTGACAATATCCAACTTTGGACGCAGAAAGATCTGGTCCTGGCAAAACTGAAACAGTTAGTGGTGACGGGGGAAACCAAAAGGGCTGAAACCAGAATTGAAACCTTTTTGGATGCAGAGAGACCAAATCACAATCAAGGGCAGTATATTGTTGTGGGGAGCAAGGGTGATTGTCCCAAGCAAAAGTCACGACCAGATACTGGATGGTCTTCACCAGGCGCATCCAGGGGTTGACAAAATGAAGATGTTGGCAAGAAGCTATGCCTGGTGGCCAGGATTAGATGCAGACATAGCCGTGTTAGTGAGACAGTGTCAGAGTGCTGACAAGGACAACAATTACCACCAGCAACTCCTCCACATTTGTGGTAATGGCGGGGCAAACCCTGAACACGTCAACTATACAGGTCCTTTCATGGGGTCAATGTGCTCAGTCAGTGTGGACACTCACTCAAAGTGGCTGGATGTGCATCGAGTTCTTTCGTCAAACATGGGGACGACTAGAGAAAAGCGGCATGCATCTTTTGCAAAATTCAGACTCCCAGAAGTGTTGGTCACAGATAACATGCCACCATTTGCCAGAAGGAAATTTGAATGTTTCTTAAAGTCAAATGGTATTTGTCATATAAGGACAGCTTCATACCATCCTTCGTCCAATGGTCTGGCAGAAAAAGCAGTCCAAACTTTGAAGGCAGGCTTAGGAAAAAAATGTGCCTAGCTCCTTGACAGCCTTTCTGACTGTTTCCAAATCCATGGGTTCTTGATCTCTCTAAAGCATTGAACATATCTTGGAATCTGAGATGGACACGGCAGATGTCACCACCTCAACACCTTTACCGCCTGAAGAAGCAAATGAATTTCTTCTCAGACACTCTGGGCGCAAGCCACAGCGTGTTGCATACTGTCGCTGGGATTGGAAGGGATCCTTCCTCACTTCAGGTCTGGCTCTTTGTTGCAATCATTGACCTGAATTTTTGTTTCAGCGTCGGGAACATAGTGACAAGAAAGTTCCTGAATAGAAACCCGAATCAGGACAAAGTGCTCCAGGTATTGGGATTGTGATTCTGAGATTGGGTAGAAGTTGGGGATGGGGTTGTTATTGAGGCTGACCTTGTTGTCCCACGCACCCCAGGAAACAGAGTAGTGGCAGCCACTGGAGCTGCTGGGAATAAAGGCAGCCATGAGATACAAGACTTTGTCCCGGGTACAGAAACTGACAGGACACAAAAGTTCAGCCTTCTTGCTTCCATCACAGCCTCACTCCCTCCTTCAACAGACTCTGTATGCCCTCTTGCTGCCACCCTTACATGCCCTATACACACAACACACTGCCCATTCTTTATAGCCCTTATCCTATCATAGTTCCACATTAAGCTAGTGAGAATCTTGGAAGTGGTGGTGTTTGCACGCGTCATCAGCTCTTGACCTTCCAGATGGCAATAGTCTGGAAGAGGTTGTCAAAGGAACTTCGTGAGCTATTGCAGTGCATCTTGTCGATGGCTCACATTGTTGCTACTAAACATCAGTAGTAGAGGGAGTGAATGTCGGAGGGTGGATAGGATACCTGTCAATCGGTTGCTTTTTCCTTGATGGCATTGAGCTTTTTGAATGTTGCTGAAGCTGCACCCATCCAGGCAAGTAGAGAGCACTTCATTACAATCCTGAGTTTTGCCTGGTATATAGTAGACAGGTTTTCGGGAGTCAGAAGGTGAATTACTGACTGTAGAATTCCGACCTCTGACCTGCTGTTGTAGCCACAGTATCTATGTGACTAATCCAGTTCAGTTTCTGGAAAACATAACTCCAGTGATGTTGATAGTAGAGGTCACTGAGGGAAATACCATTGGATATCAAAGGCAAATGGCTAGATTCTATCTTGCTTGAGGTGGTCATTACCCGATACTTATATGGCAGGGATGTTACTGTACATTCAGATATGGATTGCTTCAATATCTGACAAGTTATAAATGGTGCTGAATGTTGTACAATTGTCAGTGAACATCCCCAGGACAATAGGAACATTTTACAAATATAGAACAGTATGATGGTGTTATGTACAGTGCAACCCAAGATTACGGTTGGGGCTGTCCCATTAAGACAGCTCCAACATGATCTTTTGAGAAAGAGCAGATAGTAATCTAGTTCAAGTGACAGTGGGACAGACAGTAATCCAGTCAGAGTGACAGGGGGACAGACAGTAATCCTGTCAGAGTGACGGGGGGCAGACTGTAATCCAGTCAGAGTGACAGGGCCAGACATTAATCCAGTTGGAGTGACAAGAGCAAAAACAAAGTTGCTGGAAAAGCTTAGCAGGCCTGGCAGCATCTGTGGAGGAGAAAACAGAGTTAACGTTTCGGGTCCGATGACCCTTTCTTCAGAACCTGCTAAGCTTTTCCAGCAACTTTGTTTTTGTTCCTGATTTACAGCACCCGCAGTTCTTTTGGGTGTTATTAGAGTGACAGGGGGACAGACAGTAATCCAGTCAGAGTGAAGGAGACATACAGTAATCCAGTCAGTGCAAGGGAGTAGATATACAGTAATCCAGTCAGAGTGAAGGAGACATACAGTAATCCAGACACGTGAGGGAGTAGATATACAGTAATTCAGTCAGTGGGAAGGGGGGAACGGACAGTAATCCAGTCAAGGTGAGGGGGAACAAACAGTAATCCAGTCAGGGTGAGGGAGTAGGTATACAGTAATCCAGTCAGTGTGAGGGAGTAGATATACAGTAATTCAGTCAGATTGAGGGGGGAGTTGGCAGTAATTCAGTAGAGTAAGAAGGGGAATGGGCAAAATTCCAGTCAGAAGGAGAGTAGGAATAAGGCAGTAAACTGAGTGATTGACAGTCTGAGAGTCTCACCTAGAGTAGCTGGTGGGCTGCAGTTAGAGAGAGAGAGAAAAGCCAAATTTGCATGCAGATGATTTTTCTTTGTTTCTGTTGGGAGTTTTCATTGCCACTGATTTCCCCTGGCCCTCTTGATTGCCTTGAGCTATTCCAATATTTTTCTAGCAACCTTGATTGTTATTTAATGAAATGGGACTTTAATGTCTGTGTTGCTTTTCTGCAGATGTTGAATACTCTGTTAAATGCTCTGAGTGTCCAACATGTGTTCACACACTAATATCCCAAAGGTGACATTCTGACGGAACTTTATATTTTTGCCTTTTTACAGAAGATTATGTGCTGTTCCCATCACAGAAATAGACCATTGGACCCATCTGCTCCATGCTGGTGTTCCAGTTCCACACCAGTCTTTCTCCCTACCCTTCAAGTCTATATCATCATATCAGCAAATGCACTATTGCATTTCCACTTTTCTATTTCCTAGTTTATCTAACTTTCCTTAAATGTATTATGATGAAAGATGTTGGATTTATATATGTGTATAAGTTTTAGAGTTTGGATTTCAGTATATTGGATGTGGAGACGATTACTTTTTTTAAGCATTAAAACGAAAAAAGAACTAGGTTAGACAGTGCTGATGGAACAGTGACCGATACATAATCCAGTATATATCAGAGAACAGGGACCCACTGTTGTGATACTTTGAAAACTGTAATGGTTTGCAATAGCTAGGGTAAATATTGAAGGAAGTTAGTTTGTTTTTGATTCAGGATCATCAAGGATTGGTTTTAGCTCACAAAACTCAGGAACTAAATGTTTTTAGGCCCATTTGGTGGAAACGTGCCTGAGATCAGAAGCAAATGTAGTTTCTATCCTCGAAAGAAGTATCAGAGAGTACAGAAAGCGCGGTCAGAATGGTAGAAGTGATTAATTTGTGTTTCGTCTAAAACAGGAGTATTTGGTTAGAAATCTGGTTGTTAGTAGCTGAAAAAGTCTAAGCTTTTACTCTTATGAGCATTCACGCAAGAAGACTTTGCAGTTCATAAGAAATAACTCTGCATAATCAATTAAGTTAAAGAGTAGATATGGACTATATAGAGTATATATAAATGCATTGTATCAGGAAATAGGATGAGAATTTGTTTTCCCGTGTGTTTTTCAAGATCTTTCAAGTTCTATATTTAGAAAGCTCAGTATTTTTTTTCTTTTGTGCAATAAGCTTCTGTTCTGTTCTGAAAAAACTCTGGTATGCTGTGTTTCAGTGTTGGGCCACCACTTTAACTAAATTAAAATAAAAGAATCATCTATTAAGGCAGATTTCGTTCTAGAATCTGACTTGCCCAGTGGCACTATCAACTTGGATCATAACAATATCCACATTATTCACCCCAACCACTCTATATAAGGCTAACTGTTTGAAGGGGTTTCTCCTGAATGATTGTCTTCTTTAAATGGCTCCTGGTTTCCCACACAAATGGAAAAATCTTTTTCCTGTCTACACTGTCAAACTCTTTTTGTAATTTTAAAGACATCCAACAGATCTCTGTATGCAGCCTTCTCCTTTTCTAAAGAGAGGATCCTTTTCCTGATCAATCTTTTCTGGCAGGTGTAACCTCCCAGTTCTGATGTCATCCTCATGAAACATTTTTTCTTCTTTTTCAGAGCCATGGAGTCACCTCAACCAGCAGTTCTTCAAGTCCTCAAACTCCAATAACGACAGCTTCTCACAGTCCAGTGATTGGGCATCAGAGGATGATTATCCCCTCTCAGCCACTTTTAACAGCCACAAAAAAGGCAGCTGCAAAGCCCCATGCTGCCCAGGCCATTGCTATGGCCCCAAAGACCCAACCACAACCTATTCCAGCCTCCTACACCACAGCCTCCACACCAGCCCGACCTGCATTCAATGTGCAGGTTAAATCAGCACAGCCCAATCCCAATTTCATGCCACAGGGGCTTCATCAACCAGGCCTAGACCCTGCCACTTCTCAATACCAGCAGTATAACCTGCAGCCAACTAGATTTCCTGAAACAGCTCCACCAGTACAGACTTACACTCAGCAGCCCCGCTCCGTAGACCATGGGTATAGGGCACAGCCCACACAGTATGCTGACCCAGGTTATACTTACAATCCTTCACCAAATCGCTACCAAGATCATCGGTCTGTTGCTCCAGCACCAACATATGGAGTGGGTTATGCTGGTGACCCAGCATATGGAGCTCCGAATACCTGGAGACCTGAAGCACCTTATACCCACAATGCTCCTGGATCAAGCCCCAGTGCCTATCATCAACCAGCTCCTAACAAGAAAGCTTACATCACAGACCAAGCACCAGGACCAGCAGCACCTCTGCAACAACCCAAGGTACAAATGCATCTCATGTTAAGAGTGTTGCTATGTTTGCCTGAAGGTAATTTCCATGTCCTTTTTTTGTGGGTTTTCCTATCTTCACCTCCTTCACCCTCCCTTACATCTACGGGCTCTAGACCTTTCAAACCCAAGTTTGATGACCTGTGGTCATCAGTCCATGCCCTGTAGAAAACAGGCACTGTGCCACCAGACTATTATATGATTATAAAGTATATGGAACTTCCTGAGGATGTGAGAGGTTGCTAAAGAAATTCTCCACATCCTGTTCCCCTTGATCTTCAACAATATTCCAAGCTCTGGTTTGAACTCTTTCCTTCATTTTCTCAATTGAAAATGCATAACCAGAATTTCTGAATCAATACTCTCAAATTCCTGCTTTAACTTCAGCAGTAGATCAGAGTAGGTTCAAAAGAATGGTGCAAATGCAAACAAGTGCTACTTTATTCCAGTTCCCCATGGTATGCGATATCAAGGAGAATCCACTGGGAATGCTCCCTGACAGAAACTTCTACAAATTTAAGAGGAGGTTGCACAAATGCATGAAGTAGAAAGGGAATCAAAGCTATAAAGACATGGGGAGATGTTATAGGATGGGAAAAAGCTGACATTGAATGAAAACGTGGACCTAATGGACTGAATGGCCTGTGTCACTACTGTAAATACCGTGTAACAGTGTTGCCGTTGTAACTGAGAATTGTACCTAGAGTGAAAACTACAAATGATGAGCCTGTGGAACCTCTCAGGTCATGTTGGAGCACATGTAATGTTCAGTGACTCTGTCTGTGAGTGGTCTCTCTTCCTAATTACTGCTAACATCTGTGAAGGTGGCAAATTCACATTATCAGAAGCTCTTACTTTGGCACACAAATAGAAAATAAACTATTGGGAGTTTGGCTTGTAACTCTTGTGGGCTGCAGGACAAAATTCAGGCAATGATATTTAAGTTGTCCAGAATCTTGGTCAGACCCTATCTGGCATAACTGTTCCTGATGAGCAAGGTCTTGTAGCCTTAATGTTGATTTTGGGGCTTTATGATTGCAGTTACCGAGAAAAGGCAGTTGACTATTTGTAACAAATTTTAGGAAACTTTATATTAAATTTGTTCAGTGGCCATTTAGATACAAAGCACTATTACATTTGACAAACAAAGGAACCTGTGGCAGGAGAGAATGTGTTGTAGAATGGAAGAGCAGAGGCAGAAGCTTCGGAAGACTGAAGTGTTCGTGCCTGGTGTTGAGCAGTTTTAGATGGGAATAGTCTTTGCTCTTCCCTCTACTGAAGTAGAGGGACTCCTGGTCTTCTCCCAAGAAGTCCGCTGGATTCTAACCCCACCCCCCATCTCTGTCTGTCTCTGTCTCTCTCTCTCTCTCTCTCTTTCCCCCTCTCCCCTCCCCTCTCATTTCCTTCCATTCATGTCTTGTTGCAGCACCTTGTTTTGGGAGCTGGCTATCTATGCTGTGCCAAGCACCTGTCTAAACCTCCTCTTGGTGAATGACCGTGGCAGCAAGACTACCGTTGATCCTTTGCCCTCCTTCATCTGACGGCTGGTTTACCATTGTTTCCAAGAACTTATTGTCCAAAATCAATACATTGATATTAATGTACATATGGAGCCGGATATATTGTTTAACACTAGTTCAACGGGTCATGTGACCTTGATGATTCTTGTGATCCTTCCCTTTCATTTTTATATCCTAGAAATTTGAAAAGATAGTTGTTTCTGTGATAGCTGTTAAATGAACTGTCGTACCAAACAGCTATTTCTTGGATAAGTCCTTTTTGAAATGGCCTCAATTTCTGACATTAAGACGGAAAGAGAAAGACAGAGACAGAAAGGGCTGAGGAATGAGGCAAGGTATAGAGATGGATTTCCAGAGCTTAGGACACAGACAATTGAAGGCTGAGCAGCCAATGGAGAGCCAGTCTCAAGCCCCAGAATTGGAGAAGCATGGCTATCCCAGAAGATTGTACAGGCTGGAGGAAAGTACAGAGGTAGGGAGGGTATAGGTCTGGACGCACTTCCAGAGAAAGACAGAATTGTAGAGATTTAAAGAGATTATAAGATGGGCGGGGTGGGGGGGGTGGGGATTGAAATGTTGGGCTGGAGAAGGTTATGGAGATGGCGAGGGCTATAGGGCTTGAAGGAAGGTACAGAATATGGGAAGGTTGGAGGAACTGGCGAAGGCTCCAGACATAAGGGAAGGTTATCGGGTCAGGAGGATGTTACAGAGATAGGGACAGTTATAGGGTCTTGAAGAAGTTACAGAGATAGGCAGGTTTATAGGGTCTGGAGAAGGTTCCAGAGATAAGGGAGGGTTAAAGAGACTGGAGAAGCTTACAGAGAAAGGGAGGGTTATAGGGTCAGGAGGAGGTTCCAGAAATAGGGAGGGTTATAGGATCTGGAGGGTGTTACAGAGATAAGGAGAGTTATAGGATCTGGAGGATGTTACTGAGGTGGGGGGGATTATAAGATCTGGAGGATGTTACAGAGGTAGGTCGGGTTATAAGATCCGGAGGATGTTACAGAGGTAGGGAGGGTTACAGGATCTGGAGGATGTTACAGAGATAGGGAGAGTTATAGAGACAGGAGGAGATTACAGAGATGGAAAAGGTTTACGAGAAGCTCCTTTGGGTCAAGACATCAGTCAACTTTGAAATGTCACTGATTAGGGCACGGTGGCTCAGTGGTTAGCACTGCAGCCTCACAGCACCAGGGACCCGGGTTCAATTCCAGCCTCGGGCGATTGTCTGTGTGGAGTTTGCACACTCTACCCGTGCCTGCATGGGTTTCCTCCGGGTGGTCCAGTCTCCTCCCACAGTCCAAAGATGTGCAGGTTAGGTGGATTGGCCATGCTAAATTGCCCATAGTGTTCAGGGGTGTGTGACTTATAGGGGGATGGATCTGGGTGGGATGTTTCAAGGAGCAGTGTGGACTCGTTGGGCCGAAAGGACTCTTTCCAAACTGTAGTGAATCTAATCTAATCTATATTTGTGGGGAGTTGCTGATGTGTTGCCTTCCAGAGGGAAGAGAAACTCACAAAGCTTTATTGAATTGAAAGCTATAATCAGTGTCTGGACTGTCAGGAAATTGAGTGATTTGGGAAGTGAGTCCAATCCAAAAGTCATTTTTTGCTCTAGTTTTGGCTCCACCTCCTTCTGTGACGCACTGGATTTCTCAGACAGATCACTGTCCTGTTACAGTGTCGAGCAGTTGAAATCTACTTCAGTCACTGGTACATCGCCAACTCTTGGATTATTTTGCTCCTTCTAACTTGGCCTTTGTTCCCTTTGCCCTCACCTCCTCCCTTCCCCCCACATCCGGCTCACTGTGCTTTTTCTCTGTCCACAGTCAATCTCTGTGATGTGACGCTGAACGAATTGTGCACCAGCATTCCCATAATTGCCTTGATATTTTACCTCCCAAAGCTGTCTTGCAAAATCTCCATCATGTGGAGAGCTGTTGCATTTTTTGACTAACTCATAATATTAGTGACTCCTGAAGTGCAGGAAGCGAGACGGAAATATTAATTCTGAGCTGTTGCTGTGATCATGTGCTTGTTGTGCCAATTTGTAATTCCCTCAGGAAATGGCTTTTACAAATTAAGGATGTGTGTGTGTGTTGGGCAGGAAGGTGTGACTCATTCCATCGGCAATTTGTCTGACTAGCTTTGCTCAATCTTTAGTTAAGTGACGCTGCCTGTGAATATAAAGCAGCTATTTTCCTAAACCCGTTCATTAGCTAAAGAGAAGTGACAGAGTCACAAAGGTGAAACCTTTCTGTTCATTGTGAGTGGTGTACTGGAAGCTTCAAGCTGTTTGAATAGTTTTCATTACACTGATTGATCAGTCACACACTTGCTGTTTAGGTACAAGAGAAAGCACATTTAAATTTAATGAACTATCAAAGAAAGCAAAATGAAATTCATATTAAGAGAAACACACTAGCTCCTCAGAGCAGACCACAGATTGGCCCAGGGACAGCATCATGCCCCATTACACATTGTGATTGAGGGTGAAGCAGAGAATTTTATACAGAGAATCTACACGTGCTCTGGATGTTACAAAGACAGAGTGCAGCAACAGGAAACATTGGAACCTCATGGCATGTGGGGACCACAACACACACTCTCAGCTCTGACACAGTGGGTAGCATTCTCTCAGAAAATTGTGCATTTAATTCCCACTCCAGAGATATATGCATAAGATGTAACCACCAACTGATTGCAGTGCTGAGGATGTGCTGCCCTATCAGAGGCTCAGTACTGAGGGAGCACTGCACTGTCAGAGGGTCACTGCTGCCCCGTCAGAGGTCAGTACTGAGGATGTGCTGCCCTGCACTGTTGGAGTATTAGCACTGAGCAAGTGCCACACTGTGACTTCTGGCCCAACTCTCCCATTATCATCAAACCGGCAGATCACCCCAGTTCAAATAACTGTCCAGGAGAGCATGCCAGGAACAATTACAGATATATCTGAAAATGAGCTTTAACCTCTTAAAGCTGCAGCACAGGACCATCTGCTTGCCAAACAGTGAAGCAGCCTGCAATACACAAGCTAAGCAAGCTTACAACCAACGGAGCAGATCTGAAAACCTTCTACGTCCAGTCATGAATAATGGATAATTAAACAACTGACAGGACGAGGAACTCCACAAATATCCCATCCTCATGTGGGAGTCCATTGCGTTAGTGCAGAAGACAAAACTCAAGCATTTGTAAGCATCTTCAGTCAGTAGTGCCAAATGGATAATCCATCTTGGCAACTTCCCGAAGTCCACAAAATCACAGATGCCAGCCTTCAATCAATTGCAATAACTCCATTTGACAGCAAGTAATATTTGGTGGCACTTGACCTTTACAACTTTTTTTTTATTTTGTGCAAGGGATGTGGATGTTTCTGGCTATTGCCAGCATTTATTGTTCACCCCTAATTATCCAGAGGGCAGTTAAGTGTCAACTACATTACTGTGGGTCTGCATTCACATGTAGGCCAGACCAGGTAAGGATGACAGATTTCCTTCCATTAAGGACATAATTGAACCAGATAGGTTTTCTGATAATCAGTAATGGCTTTCATGGTCATCATTAGACTCTTAATTCCAGATTATTTTTATTTGAATTCAAATTCCATTACCTACCATGATAGGACTTGAATCCGTGTCCCCAAAACATTAGCTGAGTTTCTGGATTAATAATCTCATGATAGTGCCACTAGGCCATTGCCTCCCCTAACATTCTGGCAATACTACTGAAGATTTGTGCTTCAGAACTTGCGGTGCCCCTAGCCAAGCCATTCCAGTACAGCTACAATATTGGTGTCTAACTGATAAGGTGGAAAATTGCCCAGGTTTGTCCTGTACTCAGATAGCAGGACAAATCCAATCAGGCCAATTGCTGCCCCATCAGTCTACATTTGATCACCAGCAATGTGACAAAAGTGGTCATTATTGGTGCCATTCAGCAGCAGTTGCATAAGGATGACCTACTCACTGGTGCTCAGTTTGAGTTCTGCCAGGGCTACTCAGATCCTGACCTCATTAACGCCCCAATCTTAACATGGATAGATGTGCTAAACTCCAGAGGACTAATGGTAGTGACAATCTTTATCATTAAATGAAGCTTTTAACTGAATGTGACTGAGAAGCCCGAGCAAAACTGGACTCAATGGAAAACAGGGGTAAACGTCTGCACCAGATTGAATTATACCTGCCACAAAGCAAGGTGGCTGTGGTTGTTGGAGGTCAGTCGTCTAGGCTCCCAGCCATCTCTTAAGGTGTTCCTCAGGGTGGTGTCCTGGACCCAGCCATTTTCAGTTGCCCCTTCAATGGCCTTCCCTCATCGTAAGATTACAAGTGGGGATGATCGTACACCCTTAAGCATCATTCATGTCTCCTCAGATATTGAAGCCATACATGTTCAAGTACAGCAAGAACTGGACAGTATCCTGGTTTGGATTGACAGGTAGCAAGTAACATTCACGCCACACAAGTGCTGGGTAATGACCATGCCCAACAAGAAGGAATCCACCCATTATGTCATGATTCTCAATGGCATTACTATCACTGAATCCCCAACTATCAGTATCCTGAGAGTTACCAATTAGCAGTAACTGAGTGAGACCAGCCATACTGTAACTACAAGAACAGGTCAGAGCAAGGTATTCTGTGGTGAATAACTCCCCTCCTGATTTTTCAAAGCCTGTCCACCATCTGCGAGGCACAAGTCAGGAGTGTGATGGAATCAGCTGCACTTGTCTAAATGAGTCCTGTTCCAACAATACTTGAGAACTCACCATCCAGGACAAAGCATCCTGCTTGTTTGGCATCCCATCTACCCCCATCTACAGTACTGATGCTCAGTAGCAGCAGTGTGTATCATCTACAGGTGAAGCGGCAACAACTCACTTAAGGCTTGTCTGACAGCACGTTCGAAAATCTGCGGCCTGTGCCATCTAGAACAACAAGATCCATGGGAAGACCACCACCTGCAAGTTTTCCTCCAAGCCAACTACCATTCCTGATTTTGGAATATGTCACCACTCACTCAGAGACAGTGGGTCAGTGTCCTGGAACTCTGCTGCCTACAGCATTGTGGTTGTCACTGCGCCCCAAAGACTGCAGCAGTTCGAGAAAGCAGTTCCCCTTCAGAGCAATTTGTGATGGGCATTAAATGCTGGCCACATCCAACAAACAAATAAAACCATTTTTCAAAATCTGTCATTCCCCTAGCCCCCCGCCCACCCCGCATCACTCTCTGATACTCTCTGTACAGCGTGGACCCCTCCTGTTCCTGTCCGTCCCCCCACTGGGAATCATGTTCATGGGCTTCACATGGCTAACATCAGTGAACAATGGAACCAAGGAGCGCTGACCTTATCAGGCAAATGTACAAGATCCTGCGAGACTCAATAAAAAATAGCAGGTGAATTATTCATCATGACCTGAACTAATGTTTACTCCATAAGCAGCATCTCTACATAAATCACACTGCGGTTTGCAATTTGCACAAGTTAGATGCCATGTTTCCAACATCACAGCAGTGACTACAATGCCAAAATTAAAACTTCATTGGCTGTCAACTCATTCAGTACTCATGGGTTAAAGAAGTGGGGAAATCAGCCAGGAATCCTACAGTTTTTCACAACTTACAAGTACAAAATTGAACCCAGCTGTGAGGGCCTCCATTGCCAATTAGCTCAGTCACATAGCACTCTGTCAACTCAGGCAGGAACGGCGACCATTTGCCCATGCTCTATGGTTGCTGTTGGTGGCCAGGTGTCCGGAAGGAGGCAGCACCCAGCAAATCATTTGGGGGAAGAGGCAAATCATGAAAGCTGTTTGTGTTGATTTTTCAGTCTCTTTGCAAGCTTCTTCTTGTAGCCTTTATTACGCTTGCAATTCACAAGGATTGGTCCTAGCTTTTGCACTTTTGTACACTTTTCCTTTTAGTTTTATCTGTCCAGTACTTCGTTAGTCATTCTTGATTGGTTTTTAATTGCCAAATAGTCCTCTTATACATTTGCTTTATAAATTGTGTTATAAATTGTCTTTATAAACTGAATCTCATTGTGTTGTGTTAGAATAACTCTCACTTCGCCTTGTTCTTTCAGCCATTGAGAGATTCGCTCAGTTACTGTAGATGTTGTGTTACATCTCATGGTCAGGTCTGCCAGTATATCCTTTAAGAGTCACTCTCCTGATATTATCACTGCATCCCAGCACGTGAACTGAGAATATGAAGGTCATATAGTCCAGTTTACCTCAGATCACTTGGACCGTGGCACTTTACTGAGAACATGCGGCACCATGGTAACAAATAGCTAAATGTTATCCCAGATATGTCTGTGAATGTAATGTTTATACAGCATAGTTAGTTGTAATAAGCGTCTTTTGGATTCTTCAATACCACAATATCCACTCCCAGTTTCTTATGTTATAAGGGATAGCATTAACACTGCTGCATTAGTGAAAGCATCCTGGTGGAGGCAAACATTTCACAAGTGAAAAGTCTCTGCCTCAGCACATTGAAGTCAATCTTATGTAAGTTTAAAATCTCAGCACTGCTTCATATTCCTCCCTTGCAAAGTTGACTTTGCATTTGATTGTATGACAAATGCTGTGATATAGATTAGCAAGCAAGCATAGTTAGACTGAACTAAATCTAGGCCTTTGCTCAATAATACAATGGATTTGGCTGTCCCAATTCTTGAACATTTTGTTGCAAACGAAACTCCCAAACACGTCCTAGAATTTCACTGCTTCTCTGATGAGGTTAGAAACTTGGGTTCTAAATTGGACAGGACCATGCATTGTTTCAAGGTATGATTTGTATTTACACATTGCTTGTATTAAAAAGAACATACTTTTAGTTTCCTGTTTTATTTATGAAAGTGGTTTGGCTTGGCATGGCAGTCTATGACACAGGAAAAGGCCTTCGGCCCATTGACATTCTGTTTGTCAATAACAACCACTCAATTATTCTAATCCCGTTTTCCAGCACTTGGTTCATAGGATTGTATGCCTTGGCATCACAAGTACTCATCTAAGTACTTCTTTAATGACATGTGGATTTCTGCCTCGATGCAACACCACCAACGCGCCCTGCCCCCGACCCTTGTACAGGCAGTGAGTTCCGGATTCCTACTACCCTGTGAGAAAAAAACAAAATTCCTCACATTCCCTCTAAATCTCCTGACCTTTACCTTAAATTTATGGCCCATGGTCATTCACCTCAATCCACCCTCCGCAAAAGGTAAAAGTTCCTTCCGGTTTACCCTACCTATGCCCCTGATAATTTGTACATCTCAATCAGGTTCTATCTCAGTCTCCTCTGTTCCAAGGAAAACAACTCCAGTCTGTTCAGTCTTTCTTTATAACTAAAACTCCCCAGTGTAAGCAACGTTCTGGTAAATCTCCTCTGCACTGTCTCCACTGCAATCACATCTTAACTATAATATAGATTCCAGAACTACACACAATATACCTCCAGTGTAACCTCCCTGCTTTTAAACTCAATGCCTTGGCTAATAAAGGTAAGGACCCCATATGTCTCAAAGGGTGTTTATGTGCATGTATTCGAGGCCTGAAAGTGAATAGATTAGTGCTTTGGAAAATAAAGAATAACAGAGAGAAAATAATTATGGTGTTGCCAAGAAACAAGGTGTCCTCTGACACAGAAAGACGGGAATGGAAACATGTTTCCTTTTAGAAACAAAAAGCCATCCAGAAGGTTAGTGAGTGGGCAGTTTCTTTTAGAGAGAGAAGTCAGTCAATCAGAAACAAAGACCTATAACATCACCAGTACAGCTAAGCAGTCTCCAAAATAGTGAGGGAACAAAAAAGAAAGCCATGAGTGGTTTAGAAGTCAGAAAGAGAAAACTTCCAGAAACAGGAGATTCTAAGGTATCAAAGCTTGTTTAAAGCATGCATTTAAGGAATGTGCATTAAGGAGTAACACAGCTATGTTAACAATTTCTTCTATGGTCTCATTAACAGAAGTTAACTCATAAGATAGCATTGAATGAATTCAGAACATACCCTTCACTGAGTTTTGAGTATCTGTAAGGTTATAGTTGAGGATAAAGAGTCTTCATTTCAACGACTTGTGATGGGACCATTTCAAATAGTTCTTTAATAGAATCATCATAGAATTCCTACAGTGTGGAAACACGCCCTTTGGCCCAACAGGCCCATACCGAACGTGAGAGCGTCCCACCCAGTCTCAACCCCCTTTAACCCACCTAACCTACAGATCCGTATGGGCAATTTAGCATGGCCAATCCAGCTAACCTAGAGTAAAATAGTTTGTTTCATCTCCTTTTGTGCGTATACATATTTCTGTTGATTCATTTAAAGTACACTGGCAGCTTATTGTGAATATGTTCGGTAACTAACTACTACAGTAAGCAAATAGAAAATATAAAATTTATGGGTCTGAATCTTACCATATCTTGGCAATGTGTCATTTTCATCAAGTTTCATATAAGGCTTTCCATTGCAATGCCCAGCAAGTTTTCTCATACTACCATCACAACTCGCCTCATGAACAAGGTACCACACCTGTATGACCAAGTCCACTTAGGTCACCTCAGACCTTCTCCCCACTTGCACCAACATTAACAGCTGAGCCACTCAGTTTGATCTCACTTAATCCCTCCCTTTCTCTAATTCCAAAGGAAAACAGGCCACAGTAGGGTGAAAAGGATCAAAATGAGTGATGTGGCGCCCGACATTTGACTCCTCACTAGCTATAAGGAGAGCCACTCTGAATGGTTGACTGACCATGCCCAAATCCCTGGACTGATATCAGTGTTACGGTTGATACACTGTGTCACATCTCCCTGTGTGAAAGGCTTCTCCCTTGACTTGACTGCAGTCTGCTCCTCCTACACTTTGAGACTTGGCCACTTACTTGCGGCTCATTCAGTGTGTTTGCCCTGTGCAGTGCTGGCACATGGTGCAGGTATGAGATTGGCTTGGCACACTGCCATACCACAAGATGACCTTACACACATATGTACACACACCCTTGACTGGCAACTGCTAACATTTGTGACAGCCTGGATTTGTTTCTGTGCAATGTGTTACTGTGAACCTGTTTGGCAAAGCACTACAAAGCAGAGATGCTTTGAGCTTCCAGGTAGGCTCAAAGTGAGCAAGTGTTAAGAAAATGAGAGAGCAGTGTTGAGATGCATCCTGATCCAATATGTTAGCTGGGTGCCTGTCCTGCCAGCACATTGCAATGATAAGTACTGATGCAATCCAAAGTGTAGTATTTAAGTGCAGAAGCATTCTATAGTTGGATCGGATATATACCATGATGTTTCCATGAGTTTAGTGCTTGTTACCCATGGAGTGTACCCTGAACTTTTGGTGCCATATGTCCAAGATGGACATCTGGAGAAGCAAAGTCACCAAGTTAACAATCCTGTAATTCATAGTGGGGGTCCTCAGCATCTAGTTTCCCTCTGGCAGGTGCTAGAATGGGAATTTGTATTTTTATGAGACAATATTAACTTATAATGGGAATGTAGATATGGGCAATAAATGCTGACCTAGCCAGCGATGCCCTCATCCTGTGAATGAATAAAGAATGAATTATTAAAAGATCATAATAATAAGGGATAATGCCTGTGAATAGGCTTATTTTTGCTCCTTAGTGTGAATCCTGGCTCAGCGTTAAGTACTCATTTGGAAAAGGTAACCTTTTGGTCTCACCATTCAGGGTATGAGGTGATTTGCCTATGATCTATGCAGTCAGGTTTCACTGTAAGATCTGTCCAGTGTCAACAACATTTCAATTCCTTGACATAATCTTGTCTGATTACCTCAATCTATAATGAATTTAAAAGGTAAATTCAGTTTCACCGTTTTTTTTCCTAAATAAAAGTTTTGTTCACACAGTCACTTCCAAGCAAATTTCCTGAAGTTTGAGTTAACAGCAATTTGAACAGAGGCAGTTCAATGCAATGAATCAGACCTGAGTGGAGAATTACTTGCTTATTTCAGGGCATTTGACTAAATGTTCCTGAGAACAAAAAGTACAGTAATGGTGACTGAAGCAGCTCTTGGGTAGTGGGTGACTGATTGGAGAAGGCACTCAATGTGGCATTTGCTGCAGAATTTTGTTCCTCACTTGAAGGAAACAGCATTATTCTCTCTGGAAAGAGACATTTAAAAGGGGAAGATTCATTAGCTTCCAGGCTGCTCAGCACAAATTGATCCATAGCTTTCAAGAATGACAGGGATGTGTCTCATCTGTTCTACAATCTGATGAATAAAATTACAGATAAATCTGCTTTTTGAGCACAGGACATTATGTGCACAGCCTGATGTTCTTACTGCCGAGCCTCCATCATCTGCTTCCTCCTTCTCACTGTAATTTCAGTATTTCTTCTTTAGTATTTAGTGCTTTTCTAAGCTGACCTTCTCTCATAGATGTTTTCCTTTTTCCTTTATCCCTCATCTTTCCATTCCTGCTCCAAAGGAGCTAATTCAACTCAATCTGACTCCAACGTCCATGCAATGGACTGTTCGCCTACAGTACACCAGCACCTTGAGGGACTGAGGCCAAACATTTAAATCCACTGGAAGCTATAACTTAGGGTGACAGTCTGAATTAAAAGCTAGCAGTTCTGACAATGTAGGAAGCACTTAGTATTGACCCTCTGACAGTGCAGTACGTCCTCAGTACTGATCCTCCAGCGTTGCAGCACTCTCTCAATACTGACCCTCCAACAGTATCATACTACCTCAGTCAGTGTTGACACAATCTGACCTGCAAAATTCTACCACCAAGGACCCCACCTTGCCATAACATCCTGTTCTTCCATAGACGAGGTGTGCAGAACACCAGAAAGAGTCCAGTCAGCAGGAGATGGGCCCCTCACATTCATTCTCCATTTGGCTGTGGTAATTTCACAGCAAAAATGTGTCTGTGAAGTGGTGACTTGGAGCCAGTGGTTTTGGTATAATGATTTTTGAGTGTTTTTGATTTGTACAGGCATTTAGTGGTTCCAACTGATAGCCACTTCTGTGTCGTTTAATTCTTTTAAGATGGCCGATTAATCCACAGCAATAGATTTGTGTCTGCTGTGCTTGAGATTTATAGATGATGACTTTCATGCTCATGCTGTGTGAAGTACATGGTTTCAGCCAGCCTTACAAGTACGTAGCAGGCTTAAGGCTCCATATCAGAAATGCTGCAAGTTATTTTCTCAAGAGCAGGCTGATGCCTGACGATCACCATAAAATCCCTACAGTGTGGAAGCAGGCCATTCAGGCCAACGGGTCCACACCAAACCTCCGAAGAGCATCCCACCCACACCCACCCGCCCTACCCTATAACCCTGCTTTTCCATGGCTAATCCTCCTAACCTACAAATCCCTGGACACTGTGGGCAATTTAGCATGGCCAATTCACCTAGCCTGCACATCTTTGGACTTTGGGAGGAAACTGGAGCATCCAGAGGAAACTCACACAGATTTAGGGAGAACATGCAAATTCCATACAGGCCATACTACCTACAGCTGATTTACTAGTTAACTTGAGTCTTGATCGGAGAACTGAGTGCCCCATTGTGGGGAGATGCTGTGACAGTGAGAATGTCGCGAGGCAAATAATCCAGAACCACAGCCTGATGATCTGGGGACGTATATACGAACATACCTAACAAGAGCAAATGTGAACCGTTAAGCCTGTCACGCTTGCTCTGCCATTTCAGTAAGATCATAGCTGATTTGATTGTGTTCCAAATTCCACATTCCCATCTATCCCTGATAACATTTGATTCCCCTGCCTGACGAGAATCTGTCTGCCTCTGCCTTAAAATTGCACAATCCTCTGCACAGTGCAGAGAGAGAAAAAAATTCCCCTCAGCTCTTTCCTTATAGCGCAACTCCTAATTATAAAACAATCCTCCTCAATCTGGAATGACACTCAAGAAGCAACATCCTTTCCAAGCTCACCTTGTCAAGACCAACTATGATCTTCTGCTCTTCAATAAAATCATCTTTCACTGTTCTAAATTCTAATCAAGAAGCCCAGATGTCCAATCTTCTCTCATAATGCAACCCATTCAGTCCAGATGTCAATCCAGTAAACCTCCTTTGAACCGACTCCAATCCATTTACATCCAGCCTTAAACAAGAAGACCAAAATTGTAGACAGTACTTGAGATGTAGTCTCACCAGTGTTCTGTTTAAGTGAAGTCCAACATCCTGACTTCAACGTTCAGATCCTCTTGTAATAAAAGCTAGCACGCCATTAACCTTCTTGATCAATACACAACCTGCAGACTAATTGTAACTAATGCATTGGAATGCCTAGATGCCTCTGCATCTGAGCATTCTGCAGTCATTCTCCATTTAAGTAATACTTTGATTTTATTTTATTCTTCTTCCCAAAGTGAAAAACTTCACATTTTACCACACTATACTCTATCTGCCCATTCACTCAAACTACATTAGTCTGCCTTCTAGTTAGGTCTTCTTCCCGAAACAATTTCCGACCTATCTTTAAGTCATCTACAAAGTTAGCCACCATGCCTTCAATTCCTCATCTAAGTCATTGGTAAAAATTGTGAAATACAGGAGCAGGCCCCTCAGCATTTTACAGCCAGCCAATCTGAAAAACATCCAATTCTGCATATCCCTTTTCTTCTGCCAGCCAGTCTTCTACCCATTTTGCTATGATGCCCCCTACAACTTGAGCTCCTATTTTTCATATTAACCTTTTATGTGGAACGGTGTCAAATGCCTTCTGTAAATCCATGTCCAGTGCATCAACATGCTACCCTTGAACTGCAATGCTTATTGCTCCTTCAAAGAATTCCAGTAAATTAATTAAATTTACCATTTAGCACATCTTAAAGCCCATCTTAAGACTAGGGTCATATACTGGATTTTATGCACTATGTGAATGGGACCCAAAAATATGTGACTTTGAGATGAAAGTTTATCAACTGAGTCACATTTAGAATTTTGAGAGGATAGTGAGTTATTAGAATTGATAGGTAAATAATTGAAAAAAACCTTTGTGTATTCAATTAAGTGAAAAGAAAGTAAAATTGCTTTTAAACAAATGTTTCTGTTTACAAACCAGTTGGGAATTTGCAGTGATGCAGTTGATGTTTGACAGTTACTGTCATGCCTTTCTTTAAACTCTCTAAGTATGAGAATCTGTTCTCCTCCCGCAGTGTTCTTGTTGAAATTCTAGAAGCAATAAAAGAAGCAGCTTTAGTACTCTGGGCAGATTTTAATTCCAACTGTTTCACTTTCACTGATAAATACGCATGCTTCCTCAACTAAACAACGTCTCATTAATTTTGCAGGGTTTGAACTAACTTGAAAGTGTCCTTGTAATCCAATCCCCCCAGACTTGTCTGCTGCCTGGGAAGTGTTCTCACAATAGGTCGTATTTACATCTCTGAGTAAAAGGGTTATGCATTCATCTCACACTTCAGAAACTTGAGCACAGTATCCAAAGCTAGCATTCAGATGCAATACTGAGGGAGTGTCACAATGTCGGAGGATCAGTACTGAAGGAGTGCTGCACCATCAGAGGTTACATACAGAGGGAGTGCTACACTTTCAGAGGGTCAGTAATGAGAGAGTGCTGCACTGTCAGATGATCAATACTGGGGGAGTTCTGTACCGTCAGAGGATCAGTACTGAGGGAGTAGTGCAGTTCAGAGGTTAGTACTGAGGGAGTTCTGTACTATCAGACGGTCGGTACTGGTGGAGGGCCAGCACTGCGGAGGCGCTGCACTGTCAAAGGGTCAGTACTGAGGGAGTACTGCACTGTCAGAGGGTCAGTACTGAGGGAGTACTGCACTGTCAGAGGGTTAGGACTGAAGGAGTTCTGTACTGTCAGAGGGTTAAGTACTGATTGAGGGTCAGTACTGAGGGAGTGCTGCTCTGTCAGAGGGTCAGTACTGAGAGAGTGCTGCCCTGTCAGAGGGTCATTACTGAGGGAGTGCTGCCCAGTCAGAGGGTCAGTATTGAGGGAGTCCTGTGCTGACAGAGGGTTCGTACTGACAGAGGGCCAGCACTGGGGAGGTGCTGCACAGTCAGAGAGTCTGTACTGAGAGAGTTCTGCACTATCAGAGTGTCTAGTCTAATGAACTTTGTACTCTCTCATAGCCCACAACAACCCCAGCCCCACCCTCACATTCTCTCCCACTTGGGGTCACTTAGTTTAGTTGTTTCTCAGCTGTTTTGCTGAGTGGGTTCAGTTCTTGTACCAGCTGCAGTCACCATGAAGGTCTTTCTCAAACTCTCCCCTTATCTAATGTGTGGTCACTGTCAGGTTGAGCCATCACCAGTCATCTCTTTAATGAGAGAGCAAACTATGCTTTTTGGTACTATGGTGACTTTTCTTACTCTCTCCCCTATACTATCTCTCCCCCATACACATTCTCCCTTACCCTCCTCCCACACTGTCTCTCCTCTGTATACATTCTCCCATATCCTCCTCCCACACTTTACACTGTACACATTCTCCTGTACCCCCCTCCCACACTCACTGTCCCCTGTACATTCTCCTGTACTGTCCTCCCACACTCATTCTCTCCTGTACCGTCCTCTCATGCTCTCTGTCCCCTGTACACATTCTCCTGTATCCTCCTTCCATACTTCCTCTCCCCTGTATACATTCTCCGATACTCTCCTTCCACATTTTGGGACCCCTGTAACTATTTGCCCATACCCTCCTCTCACAGTCTTTCTCTTTGTATCCTCTCCCGTAATACTCTCTCCATCACATACTCTTGTCCTGTGCTCTCGCTCACCCCATAATCTCTTGCCCAGCCTGTCCCCTCCCATTATCTCTTCCTCCACACTCACAAAACTGCACATTCTTGCCTTGCACTGTCTCCACCTGAACCCTCTGTCCCCTGTACTCTTGCAACCTTAAGTTCTTAACCTGCAATCTTGTCCCTTCACTCTCCCCCACACTCTCACCCCCACACTCTCTCCCACCCTCACACTCTCTCCACACTTTGTCTTTTGCGACCTGTCCCCTGTGCCTTATTCTGAAGACCTTATACTTGGACTCGGATCGCTAACCATGTTGTCCTGGAGCTTTCAAAGAATTCAAATCCTGATTCACATTTTCAAGAAAAGATTTTTTTGATGAAGTTGTGAATGACATGAGCTGAGTTGTGAAATTTATGTTTCTTTTAATAAAATATAACGGCCCCTTTAACAAGCAGCTTTGGGGAGATTGGTCTGTGGGCGTTCAGCCAGGAACAGTCCTAGTCAGATATTGCAGGGTCTCTGCTGCTGGGATAATATTTACAGCTTTGGCTGGCCTCCTCTGTTAAACCCCTGCTCAGCTGGTTTTCATTTCTAATGTTTCTGGTTCACCATTAACCCCATCAGTTCTGTCACTGTGATGGCATCCCTCACCACTCCACTGAGGCACCAAGTTCCCAAATTTCTTGTCTCCCCACCTGTGCAATTCCTTACTGCTCTGTTCCTGGCACTATTCCCCTGAAATTCTGATCTGTTGTTGATAGACAGAGACACGACAAGGTGCTTTTCACAGACATCATCCTGTAAACAGGACACAGATCTCAGGGAGATAACTTAGACCAGTGACCTCTTTTAGTCAAAGAGGTAGGTTTTGTATAATGATTTTTCAGAAGGAACGCCCAAGCTGGTGAGGTAGCGGGCAGTTCCAGACCCTAGGACCCAGTCAGCTGAAAGTACGGCCACCTCTGGTGGAGAAACTGCAACCAGGGGTACTGAAGAGGCCAATGTTGGAGAAACATGGGCTGTGGAAAGTTAGAACCTAGATAGGGGAGAGGCCACTTAGACAAAAATGTTACAGCTTAGGAAACATTAAGGATTGCAGAATGAGATGGATAAATGAGGCTTTGTAAGAGCTAGTATACAGGCAGTAGAGTTTTGAATTAATTCTTGCCATCAAAGGGCCGAATAGCACACTCCTGCTCCTAGCATCTGTGTTTCTATATTGCAATTAATGGGCTTTTGCTGTGTGCAACTTGGTGGTGTGCTTTCCACATTATAACAGTTAGCACACTTCACACTTTTTTCCTGGCTGCAAATTTGTTGCCATGATGTGGTGGTGTGATGGTAATGCCATTGTACTCACAATGCAGAGATCCAGGCTAATGTTCTGGAGACATCGGTGTTACATCCCACTGCAGCGGTGATGAAGTTTGTTTTTAGGAAATAATTTGAATTAAAAGATAGCCTAATGGTGACCATGTAAACCCTTGTTGGAAATCTGCTGTCCTTACCTTGTCTGGCCTACATGTGTCTCCAGACCCACTCCAATGTGGTTGACTCTGGAATGGCTGAGACGGCTAAACAGTTGAAGAGTAACTAGGGATAGGCAGTGATGCCCATATCCCATAAATAAATAAGACAAAGGCTTTTAGGACACTATAACATCATAAATGCTGCAAAAATATAAGACATATTGATATAAGGGGGGTAATTCCCCAGCTGATGAACAGGAGAAATCCCAAACGTCACAGCACAAGAAAATGCCAACAGAGGTTAGAACTGTAGTGAAACCACAAGCCAAATGCATTGGAAAACTTCAGGAATTCCCAGAGAGGGTCAAAGAAGAATTTGTATTTTCAGAATTTAGTTTGAAACCGAGTTGACGCCCTTGAAAACATTTTTCCTTTATTTTTTAGAATGTCTACCAGTCTCCAACTCCTGCTCCAGTTCCAGCCCCAGCACCTGCTCCAGTTCCTGCCCCGATTTCCACTCCAGCTCCCACTGTGAGTGCTGCAGGCGTGAGACCAGAGGATGAGCTTGAACGTTTGACCAAGAGGATGCTGTACGATATGGAGAACCCACCATCAGACGATTACTTTGGTAAAGTACTGAATAAAAGTTTTACCTGATCCAGATTCAAATGAATTTCCAATAAAGATCTATCCCTTTCTTGTCTGTTCACTACAAGTTTTATTCATTCATTGGATGTGCCTTTTGCTAGACTTAATGCAAATCCCTAAAGTGCTAGAAAAGTGATGAGCTGTATTTTTGAATTATTGCTGTCCATATGACACAGAGTCCCCAGAATGCTGTTCAGAGGGGAATTCCAGGAATTTAGCTCAGTGACAATGAAGGCACAGTGATACTTTTCCAAACGGTTGATGTGGTGTACATGGATTTCAGCAAGGCGTTCGATAAGTTTCCCCACAATAGGCTATTGTACAAAATGCGGAGGAATGGGATTGTGGGACATATAGCAGTTTGGACCAGAAATTGGCTTGCTGAAAGAAGACAGAGGGTGGTCGTTGATGGGAAATGTTCATCCTGGAGACCAGTTACTGGTGGCGTACCGCAAGGGTCGGTGTTGGGTCCACTGCTGTTTGTCATTTTTATAAATGACCTGGATGAGGGCTTAGAAGGATGGGTTAGTAAATTTGCAGACGACACTAAGGTCAGTGGAGTTGTGGATAGTGACGAAGGATGCTGTAGGTTGCAGAGAGACATAGATAAGCTGCAGAGCTGGGCTGAGAGGTGGCAAATGGAGTTTAATGCAGACAAGTGTGAGGTGATGCACTTTAGTAGGAGTAACCAGAATGCAAAGTACTGGGCTAATGGTAAGATTCTTGGTAGTGTAGATGAGCAGAGAGATCTCGGTGTCCATGTACACAGATCCTTGAAAGTTGCCACCCAGGTTGACAGGACTGTTAAGAAGGCATACAGTGTTTTAGCTTTTATTAATAGAGGGATCGAGTTCCGGAACCAAGAGGTTATGGTGCAGCTGTACAAAAATCTGGTGCGGCCGCAGTTGGAGTATTGCGTACAGTTCTGGTAACCGCATTATAAGAAGGATGTGGAAGCTTTGGAAAGGGTGCAGAGGTGATTTACTAGGATGTTGCCTGGTGTGGAGGGAAGGTCTTACGAGGAAAGGCCCAGGGACTTGACGCTGTTTTCGTTAGAGAGAAGAAGGTTGAGAAGTGACTTAATTGAGACATATAAAATAATCAGAGAGTGAGATAGGGTGGATAGGGAGAGTCTTGATGGTGACGGCAAGCACGAGGTGGCATAGCTTTAAACTGAGGGGTGAAAGATATAGGACAGATGTCAGAGGTGGTTTCTTTACTCAGAGAGTAGTAAGGGAATGGAACGCTTTGCCTGCAATGGTAGTAGATTCGCCAACTACAGGTACATTTAAGTCGTCATTGAATAAACATATGGACGTACATGGAATAGTGTAGGTTAGATGGGCTTCAGATCGGTATGACAGGTCAGCACAGCATCGAGGGCCGAAGGGTCTGTACTGTGCTGTAATGTTCTATGCTCTAAGTCTGGATAAAGTGTGGCCTGGAAGGAGTTGTGAAGGTGGTGGCGTTCCCATATATCTTCTGGCCTAGTCCTTCTAAAAGTTTGTAGTCATGGGTTTGAAAGGTACTATTGGAGGATCTGTGCTGAGTTGTTGCAGTGCATGGAATCATAAAGTGCAGAGGAGGCTTTTCAGCCCATCAAGTCTGTACAGCCAAAAGTCACAGCTACCCACATGAATTCCAGTTTCCCACACTAGGCAGGCTGTTGTAAATAGTACATATTGCTAGCATTGTCTCTCAGTGGAGAAGGGAATGAATGTTGAAGACGGTGAGTGGGATGTCACTCAGTGAGCTGCTTTGTTTTGGATGGCATGTGGCTTCCTGAAAGTTTCTGAGTTGTCTGCATCTAGGCATGAGACTGACTTGAGATTTTTGTGGATATTGGATAGGATTTAAGAGACCGGAGGTGAGTTGCTGGCTGCAGAATTCCCAACCTGCTATTGTAGCCACAGCATTTAAATGGCTTGTCTTCAGTTTCTGAAGATATTGTTAATGGGGGAATTCAGTCATGGTAATTTCACTGAACCTTAATGGGAGGTGGTCAGGTTCTGTCTTGTTGGGGGTGGGCAATAACTGTCGCTTGTGTGGTGTGAATGTAACTTGTCACTTATCGTCTCAAGCCTGGATATTGTTCGGGTTTTGCTGCATTTGAACATGGGCTGTTTTGGTCTGAGGAGTCACAAATGGAATTGTCTATTATGCAGATATCAGTGAGCATTCCCAATTCTGCCTTCTAATGGAAGGAAGGTTATTGAAGAAGCTGCTGAAGGTGGTTGCACCTTGGACTCTATTGTGAGGAATTCCTGCAGTGATATCCGCAGGCTAAAATAATTAGAATTAGAATTAGCTTTATTGTCACATGCACTCAGATGAGTACTGTGAAAAATGTACACATTGCCACTTACGGCACTATTTTAGGTATAAAAGTCCCTAGGTCCTGCTCCTTCAGTTCCAGTTCTTAGAAACATAGAGAAATAAGAAGTTCAGCATTGCAGATTTTCGGAATAACTTACAAAATAGAGAAAAAAAAAGTTCAGAACAAAGGTCTCCCAACCCAGTCCATACTGGCTCCCAGCCTCCAGTCCACACTGGGCCTTGACTTCAGACTGTGCCGGGCTTAACCTCAGGATTCACAAGACTGGAAGACCATGCTTCTCCAACACCCATAATCACCTTCCTTTGTGCTGGGTATAACTCCAATCAGCAGATTTCCCCTAGTTTCCATTGATTCTAGTTTTGCTAGGACTCCTTCAAGACACATTCCGTCAAATAAGCCTTGACATCAACAACAATCATTCTCTCCAAACTCTAACATTCGGCTTTTTGTCTGTGTTTAAACCAAGGCTTTATTAAGGTCAGGAGCTGTGTGTCCCTGGCAGAACTCAAACTGAGCACTTTAACCAAGGCCAGTCTTATTCAGATCCTTAACTATCTTAAAACTAATCCTGACCTTCTCAGGAACATTTTTCAATGTAGCCATTTTATTCCAAGGACTTCACGTGTGTCCTTCTCAAAGTCAAAAGTGAAATTAAATGAATTTTTCTCTAACAATGGACATTTCCCTTGAGTTTAAGAAAAAGACAAATTTCAGAACTCACTAATAAACCTTGAGTCCCTATTATTTGCAACACTGGGTCACAAAACAATCCAAACTAAAATCCATTCATGGTGGAGCCAGGCCTCCGCAACTGGATTTTAAAAGAAATCACTCTGGCTACTAGTTAATAACTCATAAACCAGAAACTCAAATCACAACAATTGATATAAAAAATTGTCGATATAAATCCCACAGTTCACATCATGCTATCACCAGTCAAAAACACCACTTTATTCTCTGTCACCGTGCCTCCTGGTTTACCCATGTTGGAGATCAAGTGAGATCAGCTGTTGTCTCATTCTATGACGAAGTGGACTTGATGCTCCAAATGGTCTATTTCTGATCCCCTCTTTTATAATCTTAGCGACAGAAGGGCAAAGGGTGGTGGAGTATTTCATCACACGTAGATGGCAGACGTGCTGTGGAGATGCATGGAAGAGAGACACAGTGAGGGTAAGAAGATGAAAGATGGATAGATGGGCAGATGGACACAAGATACCACAGGGAGGATGAGCAGGCATTGGGGTTGATGAGGGCATTGGGCATAAGGAGTGAGGCTTTGAGACGAGGAGGGACGTTTTATTTTTTATCTTTGCATTTAAACTTTGATCACAGTGTCCGAGTTCCCTGGCTTTCCACCCAATCTGCCTCAGGAAATTAGCAACCTCTTTGTTTCTTCCCAGGTCACTTGTCCTGAGTCCCAATCCAGCCCACTGAAAATGGGAAGTGTGGACAGCCATTTTTAAAGGTCAACATCAAGGTTTCTCCCTCTCAGCACGCTCAGCTCAGGCATGAAATTCTGGTCCATTTCCACTGTTTATGAAATCTAAGATCTCATTCATTCAATATGCCCTGCCATTTGTAAAGATTGATAAATATGAACCCCTGGTCGCTCTGTCCCAAAGCAAACTTCAAAACTCTATCAACAGGTCTGTGTTGTGTGCCCTTATCCCTTCTGCTAAAATGCATCACCTCACATTACTCAGTATTAAATTCTGGCTACCACTTTTCTACCTATTCTGTTAATCTATCTC
Organism: Stegostoma tigrinum; assembly: GCF_030684315.1. Lineage (NCBI taxonomy): Eukaryota > Metazoa > Chordata > Chondrichthyes > Orectolobiformes > Stegostomatidae > Stegostoma > Stegostoma tigrinum. The sequence continues at coordinate 54,616,394 of NC_081367.1, forward strand.
TGTTCTGTTGCAGTTCAATGGTATTCTTTTTCACTTTTTGCCACTAAATTTTACCCTGTATTCCAAGATTGAGGTCATTTATGTATTGAAAAAATATAGCGGTCTCGGACAGACCCTTGGGAAACATCACAGTGAAACCCCCCACCTCCAGTTCGAAAAACAACATTAAATATGACTCACTGCTTTGTGTCCCGGTGCCAATTTCTTTATCGAACCTTGGCCCAAACATTTCATAAGCCTCAATTCTGTTAACCAAGTGTTTTATGCGGTACTTTTTCAAACACTTTTGTGAAACCCGCATAGACATCTTGCACCGCCTTCAACATTCTCTGTAACTTCATCAGGACATTCACTTCAATTTGTGAAACACCTTTTGAAAATTTGTGCTGCCTCTTGTTAACTATCTTAAACTTCCCCAAGCTCCTGTTCACTTTTTCTCCCCAACCAAGAATTCCAAAGGCTTACCCATCAACTGATGTTACTAACAATCCCATTGATAGAGCTAACATGAGCTTTTCTTAACAAAAAATAAAATTGGCATTCTGCTGCAGAAAGTGAATGAATAATTAAAGATAAGGAGATAGCAGATGATTTAACAGATATTTTGCATGGTTTTCACTTTAGAAGATAACTGGGCTAGTAGAGAGGATTTTAAACCAAAAACTGGGGGGTGAGGGATGAAATTTTGGAACTGGTGATCATAATATGATTGAAATTCAGTTTGAAGGAGAAAAGAGGGGTTCCAGGACTAGTGGGTCCATGTAATACTCCGGATATAAAAAAAATCGAAACTGGAAAGGAGGGAGAAACTCAAAAAGTTACAATACCAGAAACATCATACTGAGCAAATTTTTGGAGCTGCGGACTTGTATGACCTTGGATCCTGATGAACTTCATCCTAAGGTTTTAAAAGATATAAAAAACTGAAAGAACCGTAGATGGTGTACATCAGGAACAAAAACAGAAGTTGCTGGAAGAGCTCAGCAGGTCTGGCAACATCTGTGAAGAAAAAAATCAGAGTAATCGTTTCGGAGTACTGAGCACAGTAATGGTCACCTTATTTAAGGAAGACTGCAAAATGAGGTAGTTCCGAGAAGGTTTACCAGACTATGATCTGGAATGAGGGGCATGTGTTACGAGGAAACATTGCACAAGTTCAGCATGTTTCCAATGGAGTTTAAAAGAGTAAGAGTCAACTTGATTGAAACATGAGAAGCTGAGGAGCCTTAACTGGGTGGAACCCAGACAAGGGCTGGCACGGTGGCTCAGTGGTCAGTACTGCTGTCTCGCAGCTCCAGGGACCCTGGTTCAATTCCAGCCTCAGGCAACCGTGCATGTTGAGTTTGAACATTCTCCCCATGTCTACGTGGATTTCCTCCAGGTGCTCTGGTTTCCTCCCACAGTCCAGAGATGTGCAGGTTAGATTGATTGGCCATGCTAAATTACCCCTAATGTCCAGGTAGGTAGATTACATGGGAAATGCAGGGTTACAGGGATAGGATAGGGAGGTGGGTCTGGGGTAGAATGTTCTTCGTAGGTTTAGTGTGCACTCGATGCATTGAATGGTCTACTTCCACGCTGCGGTGATTCTATAAAGACTACCACATAATGTTATGATGGTAGCTGTCTATCTGATAAGTTGTGAGATCCAGGGCAATTATTAAGAGAAGAAAATCCCAACATTCCATTATTTGAACAAACTACAATAAATTTTCTGATACAATTTAGAGCATTAATCAGCACAATCGACAACATGCAGTGGACTTTGGTCAAAATCCTGAGGCACACATCAAATATCAAATTCAACCAAGATGGATCCCGCCCAGGGTATTTCTGCAACACCACCTCCCCACCCCCTCAAAAGGCAGTGTTAAAACGGTGGGTAATTAAACCTGTTTAAGCCTCACAAAGAATTAGAATCCTTCACTTCTGCTGATCTGGCCTTGAAAGCCCCTCTGAAGAGCTGCCCATCACAGACTGTCTTAGGGGTTGCTCCCTCTCTGGTAGATCGCCCCCCTCTTCTGGGTCAGCACTCCCTTGGACACAGAAGCCTGCACTACAGCACATGTTCACCAGCACCTCTCTCACTGATTGCTTGCTTCACCAAGCTTATCTTCTGCCTGAGCACCAATTTTGCTCAGTTACTGCGAATACTGAAAATGGGCTTTTCAATTCCCATTCTGTTATACTGAGCTATTAACAGCATCCTGCTTCTTGAGAGCCACTGTGCATCCAGGACTTTTCCTTAGCCCTGACTGCAACATCGAGCTGCCTAATAACTGCGAGAACTTGACCCGAGCTCCAACAGTACAGTCATAACCAAATTCTCTTGGGATTTACCTCACCATCCCCTACATAGAGCTTCAGTGGATGTTCAGTTATCTTCCCTGTAATGTAGTGAAATATCAGCACTTTTAACATGGAGTGCACTCTCTATCTCTCTTACAATTGAGTGCCTGTAGTCTTTCAAATTACTCTTAAGTGACACTGAAATCTCTTCAGTGATCTATTGAGCATCTTACCATAAGCTCCTCTTCAAATGCTGGGGACAAGTGAATAGTGCCAACGAGCAAATTCAGAGCTGTCTACCCCATAATGTTACCAGCTATAAATGACCAGGTTTTTCAGTTTTCAGTGCAGAAAAAAAACCGTTGTTAACCAGAGGATTTCATCACAAGAGGATGTTTACACTTTGGGGAAATCTACAATGTGTGGTGGTTGAAGGATGATGATTTGATCACAGTTTAGCAATCGTTGGCTGGCCATTTAAGGCAGAGATAAGGAGAGTTTTTTTCACACAGAGGGTCATGAATTTTGGAAGTCTGTTCCAGAGAAGATGGTGAAAGCAGAGCCTTTGAATATTTTCAAGGTAGACTTCGATAAGTTCTTGATAAGCAAAGGGATGGAAGTTTATTGGGGGTATGTTGGACTGTGGAGTAATCAGGTCAGCCATAATCTTGTCGTATGGCATTGCACAAACAGGGGCTATGTGACCTACCCAAGTCCATAATGCGTATGTTGATAGTTTCTGCACATTATCCCTGAATTTTCTTGAATGAATACTGCAGAGTCTGGCAATCTGAAACATAGAAACAAGAGTAGGCCTTTCAGGTCATCGAGCCTGCTCTGCCATTCATTATGGTTATAGCGAATCATCCAACTCAATAGCCTATTCTTGCTTTTCCCAGATGTCCTTTGATCCCTTTAGCTCCAAGTGCTATATGCCATCCATCTTGAAATCAGGCAGTGTTGAGACTTGATTGCTTTCTGTGGCAGAGAATTCCACAAGTTCACCACTCTCTGTCTGCAGCAATTTCTCCTCAACTCGATCCTAAAGAAAATCAGAAAATGCCAGAAATGCTTAATAACTCTGGTCGCATTGATGGAGAGAGGAACAGTTATGTTTCAGGTCAGTGATATTTCATCAGAGCCCTCTAGATCCGACATGTAAAGCGAAGGAGGGACAGGAGACTTACCCCTTCAGGCAGAGTCTGGAATCAAACTCAGGCTCCGATGGTTAAAGATTTCCTGGACCTGGTCCCACAAGCTAACATAATTGTCAGCAGTACTGATTGGTAGCCAATGTAGTGTCACTGGTTGAGAGTAGATTCACAAGTTATTTTCTCATGGTCACTTCTTAATTGATATTGAAGGAATGAACAGTTGGACAGTTTTATATAGTTGATCTGAAATGTTACTTTTCTACTCAGTCTGCAATTTGGAAACCTATTCACAGCCTTAGCATGGTGAGATAGAATCAGTGGGAACGACAGCACTCCCTCCAAACATTCGTGTGTTCATATTGAACAATTTGTTCTGTTGAGACAAAATGAACATTTTGCTCTGGCAGCGTCGTTCAACCCCCACAGATTACAGCACTCTGCCTGTACACTGGGGATGTGGTAGTCGGATATGCTGAACCGTTGTTTAGCTCATATCATTCCAAATGTAACAATTTCTGTGTTACGAGTATTTTTTCAAGAATAGCAAGACTCTTCCTAGGTTTGGCAGAGCCCCTGCGTTTCCAGGGAGAGCTTTAAATGTTTGTCTGTTTACATTATTGGAGAACAGCACCATCTCCAAGTGGCTGAAATAACCTGGCTTTGTTCCAATTTTAAATCTTACATTTGTACAACACAGAAGGAGGCTGTGTGACTGAGCTATGTTGGTGCTTTTAAGAGCAATCCTGGTAGTTCCATACTCCTCTCTTTCTCAATAGTCTTCAGTAGTTTCCTCTTTAACAATCTAATTCTCATCCTAAAGTTTCTTTTCAGACTTCTTTCGTCACTCTTCCAACATTGCTACAAGGAAGGATGTTATTAGACTGAAATGGGTGCAGAAAGGATTTATTGGAGGGTTTGAGCTATAAGGAGAGATTGGATATACTGGGGCTTTTTTTCCCTGAAAGGTAGGAAGCTGAAGGGTGACCTTGTAGAGGTTGTTAAAATCATGAGTGGCATGGATAAAGTGAATAACTGATGTCTTTTCCCCAGCCAGGGGTCCCTAACTTTAGAAGACATAGGTTTAAAGCAAGAGGAAAATATTTAAAAGAGTCCTGTGGGGCAACTTTTTCACACAGTGGGTGATACTTGGAACGAACTGCCAGCAGGAATGGTAGAGGTGAGTACAGTTGCAGCATTTTAAATACATTTGAACAGGTAAATGGATAGGAAATGAACGTGAACATGAAAATAGGGATATGAGCCAAATGGGACTAGTTCAGTTTGGGGTACCTGGTCGGCATGGACAAGTTGGGCCAATAGGCCTGTTTCCATGCTGTAAGACCCTACAAGCAGTGTATTTAAAATAATGTAGGGAGGAATAAATAATTGGTTTACCTCCCATACAAGGGGTAGCTGGAATTTGAAAGTGAGAGAGTTATGCTTAAGTCATTCAGAGTTGTGGACTGACCCAACCAAGAGGAAGTGAACATTCACTGGAATGATATCAGGGCTAAAAACATTAAATTATGATGAAAGATCACACAGACTTGGCATTTTCCTTGAGTTTCAAACTTGACAAGCCATCTAATTGAAGTATTTAAAATCTGAATGGATTCAGTTAAGTGCATCAAGAGAAATTATTTCCTCTGGTGAGAGAAGTCCAGAACAAAGAGGATTGTTTACATACACTCTCGGGGGATGAAATCATGGAGCACTTTTGAATGCAAAGAGTTATGGAAATCTTGAATTAACCTACAGACATGTGGTAGATATGGGTGCAAGTCAGTTGGAGCTTTCTGAACTGAAAAACTGTATGGAAAGAGATAAATGATAACGAACGATCACTGTGTTTACTCTATGGATCACCATAGAAGAAATATGCAAACAAACTAAGGAAGTTAGTAAAAGAAAATAAAAGAACAATCATAGGGGATTTTAATGACCCACAATGAATTGGCCAGAGAAGCTAAGTAGAAGGAATAAGGGATTACGTTTTCAATACTACGTACAGAGCTTCTTTCTAGCCGAGTGTATAAGAAGTTCCGCAACAGAGGAATTGGTACTCAACCTGGTTGTGTGGAATGAGTCTGAGTAGATAAATAAAAGCAAAAGTAGGGGAGTGTTTGGACAGTAGTGGCTGCAATGTAATATTATCTAAGATATTATTTGGGAAGCGCATAATTATAAAGTGTGGTAATAGATTGGAGAAAAGCTGGTTTTAAGGTTTCAAGATAGAACTGAGTAAATTAAATGGACAATAGTGGATCAGCAATAAAGAACTCAAAACAATTTAACTGAAGTCAATGATTGAACCAAATAAAAATGAGAAAATATGGATGAAAAAAAGAGTTAAGGGAAAAATTAAGGGTAAGGGTAAATATAAATATGTTCATAAACAACAAGGAAACACATAAGAAGAAAGAATGCAGAGTTACAAACAGACAAATACAAATTCGAAGAGAATCCATACATATTAACACACATTATCACATTCCTTATAGGCAAAAAGAATTCACCCAAATATTGCACCGTTATCTTGCAGTACCTGCTGCAACTGGTACAGCCTGCTACCACTATGTGTAGACTGTAGAAGGAGTGGATATTGACAAGAGTGAATAAGGCATTAAACAAACTGAATGGGCCTAGATAGTATCAAGCTTCTTGATTGCTGTTGCATCAGATTCAAGGTCAGATCCCTGTAGAGAATGGAGAATCTTTGAGCGGCAGGAGAGAATACACAGGATACAGTTATACTCAGCTTCTTACCTGCTCTTGTGGTCAGGGTCATGATGTGGCAGATTCAGTTAAACATCTGGTCAACGTTGACCTCAAAAATGTTGGTGGGAAAATAGTTGAGTGGAAAAAAAATAAAGTACGAATAGTGCAAAGTATTGGGCACCCTGCTGGAAGCATACACAGGTTATTCTGGGTTGTCTGCAAGGAGATCAGGTCAGAGGCACGAAAGGAGTCCTCAGGAAGAGACCATAAAACCAAGGAAGTGCCCAGCAACTAAGTTATTCCTCAGTTTTGTTATTGTATTCAAGAGTTTGCTTTATGGAGTTTCTGTTACATAAAGAACATTTTGGAACATTCACAGAAAGAGTGCAGCATATACACAGCCAATGATAAATTATGGGATGGAGCGCAAATTTTGTCAAAGATGTAATGTTTTGAGAAGATTTTTAAAGGAGCAGTTACAGAAGCGTTAGGGCACAGAAAGAGGCCATTTTCTCCAACGTTTCAAATAAGTATCTATTCCTCTTGCTGGTCATTTTTCCTTTTCAAACCATTTTGCAATCAGAAAGAACCCTTTGTAATCTTGAACACTCCAATTACACCCTAATCTTCTTAATTATGGTGTGTTTCCCTGTACCTCTGAGCACTATTTCTACTCAAGTAATCATCTGATGCCCTTCTGCATGTTTCAATTGAACCTGCCTCCAACACACTTTCAGGCCATGCATTTTATACCCAAACTACTTGCTGAGTGAAAAATGTGTTATTCTCACCTCACATTTGCTTCTTCTGTAAATCACTTTAAATCTGTGTCTGCTGGCTCTTGACCCTTTTATGAATAGGAAGCTTCTCCCTGTCCAGTCTATCTAGCTTGTTCATGATTTTGAAAACATTTTCTTGGCCTCCTCCTCTCCAGGGTGAACAGCCATAACTTCGTCAGTCCATCTTTGTGACTGAAATTTTTCATCCCTGGAGCCATTTTTGCAAATCTCTTCTGCACTCTCTACAGTGTATAATGTCTGTCCTATTATGTGGAACCAGGAACAGCACTTGGAAACCTTCATTAAAAGATAGAAGGGTCCAGAGAACAGAACCCAGACAACTGGAGGACCTATTCTAGTGAGAGGAGGAAGAGAGTACAGAGTAAGGTATTGTTTGTGCAAAAAGATAATAGAACAGTAAGAACATCATGCTAGAGAAACACAATTCAGTTTCCACAAACTTCAGGACTTGATGTTCAGTCAGCAACTCCAGAGCATGAACTCAGTTCTCCAGGCCCCTTCAGTTCTGAAAAAGAGTCATGCTGGACACAAAATATTAACTTAGTTTTTATCTCCATGGATTCTTACAGACCTGGTGAGTTTCTCCAGCATTTTCTGCTCCTTTGTCAAGCATTTGCAGTATTTTGCCTTTATTTAACTGGAAAAGGTGCGGTTTTGTCATTTCTCACCAGAGTTGAGAAGCTTAGGAGGCAATATGATTGATGTGTTCAAGATTTGAAAGTAGAGTCATCAGTGACATTTAAGCGAATGCCGGACATGCACATGGACAGCAGTGAATTGAGGGGAGTGTAGGTTAGGTTATTTTATTTTTGGGTTAGGATTATTCCATGGCACAACATCATGGGCCGAAGGGCCTGTACTGTGCTGTACTTTTCTATGTTCTATGATAAATGGTTCTTCCTGATAGCAAATTGTTTAAATGAAGATTAAGAAATATTTCATTTGCAGCAGCAACTCACGAAGGAGCTCACTGGAAGAACTTTGCTAAAGCTCAGACCACATTCTCTTTCAAATGGAATTGCATAATCAGTATATATTGCCCATCCGTAATTGCCTGGAAGAAGGTGCTGGTGAGTTGACTTTGAACCACAGGGACCCACAATACAATTGGGGAGGGACTACCAGAATTTTGACCCAAACACCCAGAAGGAATGGAGATATATTTCTGAGTCTGGATTTCTGAGCGGCTTGGAGGGGAATTTGCTTGTCTTGGTGTTGCTACTTATCTGCCATTCTGTCCTTCTAGATGGTAGTGGCTAGGTGCCAGGGAGCCTCGGTGTGTTACTGCAATGTATCTTGTAGCTAGCACATGCAGTTGCCATTGTGAGCTGGTGGTGAAGGGAGTACGTATTAAAGACGGTGGATCTGGTGCCAGTCAGGTAGATTGCTCTCTCCTGGATGGTGTCAAACATCCTGCGTGATTTTGGAGCTGCTCTCGTCCAGGCAAGTGGTAAATATTCCATCACACTCCTGATTTGTGCCTTGTAAATGACGCTGGGCTTTGGGGAGTCAGGATGTGAGTTGGTCACCATACTGTTCCCAGTTTCTGACCTGTTTTTGTGGCCACAATTTTCATATGCCTAGTGCAGCACAGTTTCTGGCCAATGGTAAGCCTAAGTTGTTGATAGTGTGTAGTTCAGTGATGCTAATGCCATTGGACATAAAGCAACAATGGTTAGATTCACTCTTCAGTGGTGATTACCCAGTAATTGAGGCATAAACATAACTTGCCCCTTGTTGGCCCAAAGTTGGATATTATCTGATTATGTTGCGTGCATACATGAACTGTTTCAGTGTCTGAGGAATCACAAATATCGCTGAATATTGTGTAATCATTCCTGAAAATTCCCACTCTGACCTTATAACGGAGGGAAAGTCAATTATGAAGCAGCTGAGGATGGTTTGGCCCAGGAGACTACACTGGGGAACTCCACAGATCCTGGGAATCAGCTGATTCACCTACAAGAACCACAATCCTCTTCCTGCATAATCTTCACGAATCAAGCTCACACAAACAACAATTAGACAGCAAGCAGATAATTTGTTTTACCAATGTACTTTAAGGGATAAATGTTAATGTACTGACCAAGACATCGTGGAGATTGTCTAATTTTCCATTTCTCTCAGTTGTGCAGAGGGCAAAGGGGACCTCAATTTAGTATCTCATTCGAAATACAGCCTCATAGTATAACTAATGCTCCAGCATGTACCCTGAACAGAACACTTTATTACCTTATACACAACAAGCAATAGCAAAAAGAATGCCCTAATTATTCACTTGTTTCCTCCATCTGATGGCCAGGATTTATTTTGGATTCTCTGATTGCAGGCTGCTGTACCCGTTGTGGGGAGAGTGTTGTTGGAGACGGTGCTGGCTGCACTGCAATGGACCAAGTTTTTCATGTTGATTGCTTCACCTGCATGACGTGCGGTCACAAGCTCCGAGGACAACCCTTCTATGCTGTGGAGAAAAAGTCATACTGTGAGGCCTGTTACATTGTGAGTATTACAACTCGTCATTATTATACACAAGAAGGAAGTTTGCATCCTAGTTTTAAATAGCAAGATGAGTTCACAGCTCAGCAATCTTGGCATTGACATTACTAGCTCTGTTGCTTAATATTAAGCATTCCTGGCACACAGAAATCTGCCAGTCAGACATCTAGGAAAGTATGTTTTAGTCAGTATGGACCTTGTGTGTTATGCAGAGAAAGTTCATTTTGTTGAAGATTTTCATCTTGTACTCATCAAGTCAATTCCTCGGAATATTAATGTAAGGGGAAACTAACCGTTATACATTATGATTAATTGACAAGTAAACTCTATTTGGGAGAGGAATTGCCAAGAAGAATACACCAGTTAATGGTGACTGACAGTTAACTGCCAAGCTTAATTTAAATTTGAAACCAGCTAATTTGACTGTTACTTTTTGGAAATGCATTGCCCAAAGAAGTGATAAAGTCTGTTTTTTTTCCATTGAAATAAGTACAGTGCATGTACGTATTTTTCTACTTACAAAGTACAGGGCCCTGTGTATTCACATACGGAGCTTCCAGGAAACACAAGTATGCCATTCTGTGAGCTGACCAATAATCCTAAATTGTTTTCCTTGTAATTCTTTGCACACTCAGAATTATCCAGCAAATGTTGTCCAATTCCAGAATCACATCTAATGCTGGTCATGGTGTTATAAGTTATGAAAGCATGAACTGATTAAATATAGTCAGTATCTTGCTAACTGCAAATGGTCAAAAGAAAGTGTTTTTAATTTGATTTATTGTAGTCACGTGAACCTAAGTATAGTGAAAAGCTTTGTCAGCAAGCAGTACGGGCAGATCATTGTAAGCAAAGACATACAGATCATAGGGTGCTTAGACAGAGCGAGGCATACAGGTTACATTGCATAGGACATGCACAAAGCAAGATTAATACTAACAAGATCAACATTTATTTGAAGTGTACCATGGTTGAAAGGCATTAGGCTGTCGTTTTTCGTGTAAGCATAACATCAAGTCCCAGCATGTACACTTATTGCACCCAACTCTATAACATAAAGTCATTGAGTTTTTACAGTATGCAAGAAGGTCCTTCGGCCCATCATATCCATGCTGGACATCAAGCATGTATCTATTCTAATTCCAATTTCTAGCACTTGGCCTATAGTTTTGTATGCTGTGGTGCTTCAAGTGTTCACCTAAATGCTTCTTTAATGCCTTGGCAGTTCCTGCCTCTACCATCCTTTTAGGCAGTGAGTTCCAGAGATTGACCACCTTCTGGATGAAAATGCTTTCCTCAAACCCCCCCTAAACGTCCTGCTCTTTAAATTAAAACTCTGCCACTCTAAAAAGGTGAAAAGTTAATCTCTATCAACTCATATACCTATGTACTTTATAACTTTGTACACCTCATTTAGCACTCCCTGCACACTTCCCGGCCTTCTCTACTCCAGAGAAAGCAACCCCACTCTATGTAGTTTCATCGATGAATCACTCCAGTGTAGGCAGCATCCTTGTGAACGTTCTCTGCACTTCCTCTTGTGCATTTGCATCCTTTCTATAGTGTGGCAACCAGAATTCCACACATTACTCTAGCATGGCCTAACTAATTTTATATTCAGCTCCATCATAACCTCCTTAGTCTTGTATTTAATCAATGGGTTAATAAACGCAGGTATTCCACATTCCTTCTTAATCACTTTTCCAACCTTCCCTGCTGTCTTCAAAAATGTAAGGGCCTTCTCATCTTTTCTCTCAAGCCTTGCACTATTTCCAAATTGTTAGATTTCTCATTTGGCATCTATTATTGAATGACCATAAATTTCTTCCACGAAAAGATTGGAAACAATGTAACATTTTCTGATTATGCCCTGTTGCAATTCATCTGCTGCTGGAACTCTCGTCCATCTGTTTATGATGTGTATATTTGACTTATCTAATGTTCTCCTGATCACATTCCCAACTCCAATCTTTCATAAACCTGAAGACATCAAAACTCTTGTCTGTATCCTCACATGAACCAAGTCCCATGTTCACTGGCCCACACTGGTAGGTAGCTATAGAATGCCTCAGTTTTAAAATTCTCCTTGTTTTTCGATCCCTCCATAGACTTTCCCATTTCTAGTTCTGTGATCTCTTCCATCCCAAAACCCTTTGAATTCTCTGAGTTCCTCTAATTCCTGGCCTAGTGTGCATCCCAGATTTCAGTTTGACATTATTAGTTCCACTATTGGCAACTGATAAAGCTCTTAGCCTTGATATTTCCTCCTTAAATTTCTGAAAGTCTGCCGTAAGCCCTCGTTTAAGATACTCCTTAAGACTACATCTTTGATCAAGCTTTTGACCATCTACCTTAATATCTGTTTTAAGTGGCTTGATATGTTTTGGGTTCAGTACACTCCAGTACAAAGACGTGGAACAGTTTTGTACATTAAGCCTGTTTTTTGGCTGCAAGTCTTGTTGTTTGTACCTCATTTTCCAGAAGCTACAAGCAGAGCATGTCCTGTGTGTGGCAGAGTCTGCAGATTGTGCATTGGCCTTCTCAGTCACCTGAGAACCCATCAAAGCAGAGTGGAAATGTCATCCTCATCCTCAATCCTGAGGTCCTGCCAAAGAGGTTGTTTGCTTTCTAAATGTCAGACTGGCACTCGCTTTTGATTTACTGTTTTTCAAACTGAATAGTTTTTTATTATTAATTTGTGCTACGTAGGCATCTCTGGCCAGCATTTATTGCTGGTCCGTTGAGAAGGTGGTGGTGAACTGTCTTCTTGAATCAATGTAGTCCACGTTGACCTCCAATGCCATTAAGGACGGAATTCCAGGATTTTGACCCAGTGACAGTTAAGGAATCATAGAATACCTACAGTGTAAAAGCAGACTATTCAGCTCATTTAGTCTATACTGACCCTGCAAAGACCATCTCCCCACCCACTCACACCGTATCCTTGTTACCCTGCATTTCCCATGGCTAATCCACATATTATGCACATCCCTGGACACTACGGGCAATTTAACATGGTCAATCCATCTAACCTGCACATGTTTGGTCTGTGGGAGTAAACCAGAGCACCCAAGGAAACTCATACAGACATGGGAAGAATGTGCAAACTTCACACAAACTGTTGCCTGAGGTTGAAATCTGACCTGGGTCTCTGGTGCTGTGAGGCAGCAGTGCTAATCACTGAGCCACTGTGCCGCACTGAAATGGCAATATATTGCAAAGTCAGGATGGTGAATGACTTTGGAGGGAAATCTGCAGGAGTTGATGTATGTATCTGTAGTCCTTATCCTTCTGGAAGAAAATGGTGGTGGGCTTGGAAGGTGCTGTCTAAAGATTTTTGGTGAATTTTTGCACTACATCTTGCAGATAGTACACAGTGCTGCTGCTGAGTGTTGGTGTTGGAGGAACAGCCGGAGCCGCAAATGATATTGAACATTGTACAATCATTAGCAAACTTCCTCATCTCTGACTGTATTTTTATGAAACATCTTTCACAGGAGCGTAAATCATCCAAAATCTGATCCCATTCTACGCGGAGAGATCCTCAGGCAAGAGGTTGTTTTTAAGCACAGCCTTTAAGGAGAGAGGGAGATTGAGAGTGATAGAGAAATAGAGAAGGTTAGGGTGACCTTATGGCACAAGGTACAGCTACCTATGGTGGAGTGAAGGAGGAGGGAGTGAGATTGTGTAGGACAACAGCACTGGACAAATGCAGAAATTGTGAAAGATTGCATGGGCAAGATTGATTGAAATAGAGAGGGGATAGCTCTTGAAGGAATATTAAAACGAGGATGATAATTTTAAATTCTATAAAAACAACCATACCAATTAGCGCGGGAAATTGGAAATTTCACACCATCCATCCCCTAAACCATACCTTCATCTCTGAAAATTTCATCAGGGAATGTGTCCAAAGGCACAACGGGATCCTGGAATCAAACGTATTCAGCAAACATTCGTAATTAATTTGCCACCGAAGAAAAATGCACATTAAAATTAATGATGTTGTTCTCACTGCTGAATTTTGCAACAAAAATGCTTTTATTGAAAATAAAAATATTTGAATCAAGGATAACTGTCAAGGTATACACAACTTGTGTAGACACATTGTTCCAGACTTCTCTGCAAGGATTGGGGATTTTGATTTATGAAATGAAAGGTGGGCATTTATATAAGAACATGGCAAACTGCCTCAGCACCAAAATACAATGAATCATGATCATTGAAGCAGAAACGGTCATATTCGAACAGCAACAAAACACTGAAGGCTTTATCAGCCCATAGTTTTCATCCATCAAATTATTCAAAACAGTTTAACTGTCAAGTTTTATTGAGGAAGGTGTACAAAATGATTGTGTATTAGAACCAAATTATTGCTATTTGTTTCATCCATTGTCTTTCCTTTATAGTCTTGAGGCAGGATAAGATTATTATTATGATGACTTTCTGTGAAAGATAGCAGTTTTTCATATTTACATGACATGTTCAATGTCATAGAATTTTAAGGCACAGAAAAAAAATCACTTGGCAAGCATCATCAACATCAACCACTGCTCATATTCTCCCTATAGCACTGGATCAATCCCTAACTAACCTGCTGCCTCACTCTCTCCCTATAGCCTCAATCCACAGACTAATGCCACTGCCCACCTCCTGTTTGTAACCCTGATTCAATCCCTGAATAAACATGGCATGTGTAGCCAACTGGATGAATTTCTTTGCACAAATATAAATAAAAGGAAATGATATGATAGCAATTGCAGACACAATAGACAGGCTTTTCCAGACCTGTCCAGAAATTTTAAAATGGGAGGCAGGGAGGCATAATTGTGAGAGAGGCAATAATTCAGTTTCCTGATAGTGATTTAAAGTTTTACTGCTAAATTCTCAGAACCTTGCAGGAGATTAGCATTCAAGATCCTATTTTGTGTCGTTAGCATGTCATGAATATTGATCAATATGCCAACCCACTAGTGGGTTGTGCAATCAATTTTAGCCAAAACCGGGAAAAAAAACTTCTGTTCACAAAACTATCTGTTATATGAAACATCTGCCTGGCATCATAGACTGTTCCTCCAAGCTCCTTGTCAATCTTCAATCTACCTTTGCCCCCTGAGAAAGAGGACGTAGCTACCATCAGCGAAACTTGATGTGCAGGAGAAGGCCAGCTGTTAAAGATTGGGGCAGCACACTCTCTTTGATGCAATCATCCTCAAGAGAAGCAGAATTTGGTTTCACTATCGGGAGGGAGGTTGCAAAGAATCTGGAAAACTTTCCCAGAGGCTTCACAGAGTATGGATACACACCCCACAGTCATCAGCAGTTCAGCGAATTTGCTTACCACCACCTTCTCAAGGGCAGTTAAGGACAGGCAATAATTGTTGGCCTCGCCATGGACTCCCACATTCCAGGACTGAATTTTAAAAATATATTTTCAGATTTTCACAATTACGCATAAAGCAATCGGTTTTGAAAGATGGTTTTGAAAGATTTATTAACAGGCGAAATAGCTGCACAACCTGACAGCATTTTGAGTTGGCTGGTTGATCAACCTGAACCGCACTCCCCCAAACTTCACGAATTTCAAAACATTATACCTGCATCACTGCTGATTTACTGTGACCTAATCTTGTTTTGTGCAAATATCGCTGGAGAATAGGGCAATCCAAAGATCCATGTGGAAGTCTCTACATGCTACATTGAAAACTTAGTGCAAGGACAACTAGTATCAGAGATAATGGGAACTGCAGATGCTGGAGAATTCCAAGATAATAAAGTCTTCCCTGGACTGACCTATCCCCTCCCTACCTCCCCACCTATACTCTCTCCACCTATCTTCTTTACTGTCCATCTTTGGTCCGCCTCCCCCTCTCTCCCTATTTATTCCAGTTCCCTCTCCCCATCCCCCTCTCTGATGAAGGGTCTAGGCCCGAAACGTCAGCTTTTGTGCTCCTGAGATGCTGCTTGGCCTGCTGTGTTCATCCAGCCTCACATTTTATTATCTTGCAAGGACAACTACACTGGTTGGTTCTGAAGTATATTGTTCTAGGTAACTGACCCAACTACATTCCTCGTGGCTACCTCTGTAAATTTTATTTCATCCATTTACCAATATTTAAATCCCATTAACCACTATTGATATGGAGTTGAATTTGAATGTGAACGCATATCCTCTCAACACAAACGTGGAACATTAATCCTGTGACATAGTCAATGGCCATATCACCCTCAATCCTCACCTGTAATCCAATAAGGATCATGGCTGGTCTTTAGCATCAACTCTTGCCCTCAGAATTTATATAAATGATACGAATGAAGGATCAGAAGGAATTGTTGCAAAATTCACTGATTACACAAAGATAGTAGGAATGTAAGTTGTGAAGAGGACAGTAGGAGGCTTCAAAAGCATACTGACAGCTTATAAGAGTAGGTTAAAAAAAATCAGACGTGCAAAAATGTGAGGTTGTCCACTTTGGCATGAAAAATAGAAAAGCTACATAGCATAAACATAGAGAAAGGTAACAAAAACCTGAGGCACAATGAATCTAGATATAAGTATGCAGATGCAGTTAATTATAAAGATGTCTAATGGAACATTATCATTCATTACAAGGGACATTAGAACTGGGAGCAGGAGTAAGCATTTCTGCCCTGTGCATCTCCACCTCCATCTTATGAGAGCATGGCCTCAACTCCACTAACTCACCAATTCTCCATTATGCTTCAACCCATTACTAATAAAGACCAGCCTGTCCGCTCCTTAAATGTACTCAGTGTCCCAGACTCAGATGTACTTTGGTGCAGTGATTTCCACAGATTCACGACCCTTTGAAAGAAGTAATTTCTCCCCATCTCTCTTTTAAATCTGTTACCCATTATCATAAAATCATCAGTTTTCATTCTAGATTGCCCCACAGGAGGAAACATTCACTGTACATCTACTTTGTCTTAAATACTTCAATGGGATCTCCTCTCATTCCTCTAAAATACAGAAAGTATTGGCCTAAATTGCTCAATCTCTCATCGTAAGAGCTCTGGGAATCAATCTAGTGGCTCACTGACCTGTCTTCAATGCAACTATATCACACCTCAAGTAAGGGAACCAAAATTATACACAGTACTCCAGGTAAGGTCTCACTGATGCCTTGTACAGTTCTAATAATGCTTCTCTGCTTTCATGTTCAATTCTTTAAGCAATAAATCCCAACATTCCATTTGTCTTCTTTATCACCTGCTGTTCTTGCATACTCATGTTCTGTGATTCATGCACAATGACACCCAACTCCCTCTGTAGTGAAGCACTCTGTAGTTTCTCTCTATTTAGATAATAATTTGCCTTTCTATTCCACTGATCAAAATTGATAACCTCATACATATTCATAGTAAACACCATCTGTGAAATTTTGGTGAATTCACCTAATCTATCCATATCTATTTGTATATTTGTTATTGGTTCATTGCAACTTGCTTTCCCATCTATTTTAGTCATCTGAATATAGCTATAGTACCTTCCATCCCTGTACTCAAGTCATTACAATGGAGCTTGAGGACCAAGTGCTGCGCACCCCTCCAGCTACTTCTTACCAACTAGAAAAAGACTCATTTATCCTGACTATCTGCTTTTTGTTGATTAGCCAATCCTCCCCTCCTCCTCTCTTCACTTTTCCTTCTCATTTCTTAATCTTCTCTGCACTACTTTATTTTCTTCCATTTTCTTTGCTCTACTTCCTTCCTCTACTTTATTTTGTTTAATTCATTCACGTGCTGAGGACGTTACTGACTAGGCTGAATTTATTGCCTATTCCCAATTGCCCAGAGGGCTGTTAAGAGTCAACCACATTGCTGTGGGTCTGGAGTCACACTTGGCCCAGCCAGGTGAAGATGGCAGTTTCCTTCCCTAATGGACGTTGGTGAACCAAATGAGTTTTTCTGACAGTCAGCAATGATTTCACGGTCATCATTAGACTTTTTTTTTAATCTAAATATTCATTGAAGTTAAATTCAACGATCTGCCATGGTAGAAGTTGAACCCAGATCCCCAGAACATTATCTGGCTCTTTAGGTTAACAGTGCAGTGATGATACCACGAGGCTATCGCCTCACTTGAGTCTGTACTTTCCTCCCTCCTGTCTCTACTTTCTCACCTCCTACTTTGTCCTCTTGTCTGTTCCCCTATCTTCTCTTTTCTTGCAATCGTGAAGATTTCCTCGACAGTTTAACTTTTAAAGGAGCTAATATAGCTTTGAATGCATATTGGCACTGCCCTACTGCACCCTACTTACAGATCCCTTAAACACTTCTCTCCAAAACATTCAATAATCCTTCAGTTCCATTAACACTTCTATAAAACTAACCTCCCATTCAAATGAGGAATCATCACACCCTTACACCCTTTTAACTCTAACTGTCCCATATTTTAATCTATGCTTTGATTTTTTTGACATGAGCAACAAATTGCCCCAATCCATTTTATTAACTCACTTCATGGTCTTGACAACTTCAATGAGATCACCTTGAAATCTATTCCTTTCCAATAAAAACATGCCCAGCTTCCAATATAAACCCAACCACAGAATTGTACAATCTCCAAACGCCTATCGCATTTCACAGCTAGGCACAGCCAAGCATAACAGTTTTATCCAAGATACTCCTCCCTCATGTATCATTCCCCAAAATACTTCTTTTTAAATGCTGAGCCCATCAAATGGAGTAAAACGTCTGCCAGATTTTACTTCGGAATTTTAACTTCATCTGTTCAAGCCTTTTTGTAGACTGAATTGCAGAGGATCCTTGTTCTGGAAACCTGTTTTCATCGAGCTGCAGGTTAATTTAGTGGATGGATGTGAGGGACAATATTTTCCAAGTATAGCAGTTGCTTTAAAATCTGTCATTCCCAGGATATGAACATTGCTGGAGAGCCCAATACTTATGCCCATCCCTAATTGCCCTCGAGAAAGCCCTTGTGGAGCTTTATCTTGAGCTGCTGATACCTGGTGAGTGACTGTTTAAGAGTGCAGTTAACAGTCAGCCACTCACAGAGTTGGAGCTGCACATCGAACAGGGATGGCAGATTTCTCTCCCCAAAGGACAGGAGTGAACCCGACAGTACTTTTACAAAATCAGGCAGCTGCATTTTCAACAACAAAATCAGAAATTATTGAAAAAATTCAGCAGGTCTGGCAGCATCTGTGGAGGGAAAGCACAGTTAACGTTTCTGGACCTGAATTTCTGATTTTGTTTTTGTTTCTGATTCCCAGCAACCGCAGTTCTTTTTTTTTTGTTTCGCTGCATTTTCAATGTTACAGGCAGCAATCATCTTAAAATTCCGCTGACAGCAGATTGAATGGAGATTACAAAGCATCCTACAGTGCTGTTTGTCCTCATGGTCATTTGACTGATACATTGAGATGCATACTGAAAGCTCCAGTACGCTAGTTGTTCCAGAAAACTGAATCAGTGTTTGCAGAAATGCTTTCCTGGCACTGCTGTGATTAGTTTTGGATTTCAAACCCTGCAGAAACATTTTTTCTTCCCTGATTAGATGAGGAATTATTTGTGTACATTCCCAATCAGCCAGAAATGACCCGTGACTGAAGATTTTGGCCTGATTCCCAAGAATTGGAACCTGCCAAGCCTCCGTTGCTGATATCACTGCTGGGGTAACCATCGTT
Source organism: Stegostoma tigrinum (assembly GCF_030684315.1). Taxonomy (NCBI): domain Eukaryota; kingdom Metazoa; phylum Chordata; class Chondrichthyes; order Orectolobiformes; family Stegostomatidae; genus Stegostoma; species Stegostoma tigrinum. Next base: position 54,635,522 of record NC_081367.1, read on the forward strand.
GGGTTATTCTGGTAAAAGCTTAAAAACAGATGCTGCGTGGGTGCTGTGTTAATAAGACCCGTCTGTCTGAAAGGCAGGAGTTGGCGTACAGTTGTTGTTCAAGTTGTTGGTGACCAGAACCTGACCTTTCCTGCATTGCTTGAGTAAACCATGTGAAGGGTTAACAGTCAGTGCTGAATATTCCTGTAGCTGTTTGTGAGGCTGTTCACAGCCACTCCCAGTAATGCTCTAGAACGTGACAGGGCCCAGAATGGCTCAAGGACTGACGGAGAAGGTTCACATATTCTTGATATAGTTCAGGAGGCCCTGGTGGAGGAAGGATGTCCTGTACCTACAAATGGGAATGAACCTCCCTCAGCCTCACATGCCTCTCCCCTTCAGAAACTGATGCGAAACATGGGCACAACCTTCACTGCCTCTCAAGACCTCTTCTTGACCTCCTTCAAGACTTCTCAGCACTCAACAGAGTGTTGAGAATTATCCTCAGGCTCTTTAAACCAAACCTTCCCATCAAGAATTTTCTTGAAGATGTCTAAACCAATGAAGAAGAAATTAAGCCCTGTGCAAGGCAAGAGGTTTGGGGTTTTGTGTTCACAAATGGCCAAAATTGTGAAATACAATATCAGTATCGCAGGGTTCTGGATCAGAATTTAATTTTCAAATTGTTAACGTGTGAGCCTCTGGCTGGGCCAGCATTTATTGTCCATCCGAAATTGTCCTGAAGCAAGGTTGGTGGTGAGCTGCTAGGGAGGGAGGTCCAGGATTTTGATCTGGTGTCAGTGAATGACCTGCAATCTCATGACAAGTCATGATGTTGTTTGGCTTGAAGGGCAAATGCCAGATGGTGGTGTTCACATTGTATCTCCAATCCTTCTCCTTCTCGGTGATAGAGACTGAGCGTTTGGAAGTGGCTATCTAAGGAGCCTTGGTGACTTGCTGCAGTGCATCTTGTAGATGGTACACACTGCTGTTGCTGTGAATCATGGTGAAAGTACTAAATGTTTGTGAATGTGCTGCTACGCAAGCCAGCTGCTGTGTGCTGAATGGTATCAAGCTTCTTGAGTGTTGTTGAAGTTGCAGTCATCTGGGCAAATGGGGAGTATTCCATCACACTCCTGACTTGTGCCTTGTAGCTAATGGACCGGCTTTGGAGAGTCAGGAGGTGAGTTACTTGCTACAGGAATCCTAGCCTCTGAACTGCTCTTGTAGCTATAGTATTTAATTGGCTTGTCCAGTTCAGTTTCTGGTCAATGCTAACGTCCAGGATGCTTGATGTTGGAGGATTCCGTGTTGGTAATACCACTGAATGTCAAGGGGATATCTTGTTGGGAATGGTCATTGCCTGCTATTTTTCCCTCCTTTAAGAGGCATAAAAGCAAATACATTTACATATGCTGTATTCATTCTGCGAATGCAAGTTTTCCTTTAATGCAATGAAATAATACAAAGTGCTTTGAGTGATGATCAAACAAAAATTGATGCTAAGCTAAAGGTGGACCTATCAGGGCCTTGAGCCCGTAGTGATCCAGACCGTATGGCTCTCAACCTTTGCTCAGTCTTGGAGTGTCCATGGTTCAATGATTAAATGTCCAGTCTGTGAAGGAAAATAGAAATCTTGGTTTCTATGTTAAAATGAATATTTTTGAAGATTGCTATTCCTATTTCTTCATACATTTCAACATGTCCCATAGTATTCCTAGCCGATGAGGTATTGTGAAGTGTGGTTCATGTTGTAATTAAGAAACATGACACCAGGTTAGATACAGTAATCACCTGTACACACCAATGATGGAGTGGACTGGAACCAGGGATTGGATTGTAGTCAGGGTCAGCTGAAAGCAAGGATCAGGATTTAAGAAGTAGGTGTGGGCTCTAGTCAAGCACAGTGACCTGTAATTAGGTGGTGTTAATGAATTTAAAAAGTGGGAGCGTGTGCTAAACAGGAGTGGTTTATTGCAGTGGAAGGAAGGGATTTCAATGTGCCAGAAGAACTGGTTTGTCAAGTAGTTATTATTATTAATCTGTTGTGAGGACAGTGTTGTTTTATTTTGTTTCAGAGATAGTAAGAGCTGCAGATGCTGGAGAATCTGACATAACAAGGTGTAGAGCTAGATGAACACAACGGGCCAAGCAGGACCATCATAGGAACAGGAGAGCTGATGTTTCGGGCACAGACCCTTCTTCAGAAATGGCATCAATGTGGACTTCACAAGTTTCAAAATCTCCTCTGCCACTACCGCATCCCAAAACCAGCCCAGCTCGTCCCCGCCTCCCCAACCTGTCCTTCCTCCCACCTATCCCCTCCTCCCATCTCAAGTCCCACCCCCATCTCCTACCTACTAACCTCATCCCGTCCCTTTGACCTGTCCCTCCTCCCTGGACTGACTTATCTCCTCCCACCTCCCCACCTACACTCACCTTTACTGGCTCCATCCCCGTCTCTTTGACCAGTCTGCCTCCTCTCCACCTATCTCCTCCTTTATCCAACTTCTATCCGCCTCTCCCTCTCTCCCTATTTATTTCAAAACACCATTCGCCTACCCCATTTCTGAAGCAGGGTCTAGGCCCAAAACATAAACGTTCTTGTTTTATTTTGTGTTTTCTTTTAAAAAGTGCTGTGCACTGACAGGAATATCATAGAAACCCTACAGTGTAGAAACAGGCACTATGGCCCAACTAGTCCACAGAGCATCCCACCCACAGCCATCCTTCTATAACCCACCTAATCTACACATCCCTGAACTCTGTAGGCAATTTAGCATGACCAATCCACCTAGCCTGCACACCTCTAGACTGTGGTATGAAACTGGAGGACCCAGCGGAAACTCATGCAGACACGGGGAGGATGTACAAACTCCACAGAGACAGTCACCCAAGAGTGGAATTGAACCCAAGTTCCTGGCACTATGAGACAGTAGTGCCAACCACTGAGCCATCATGCCACCCAGAAAGAGCTGTTTTAAAACCAGTGTTTGAAAGTGTGGCTACAGTTTTGAAATTCAGTAACCTGATGCCAGGTACTGTGTAAACAAATAATTGAAGTTTGAGTTGCAAATGATTTGTGACCAAAGGGTACACCGTTACCTCCTTCATTGACTAAAAGGAGAATGATCTATGGACCAGTGACCAGTGATTTATGATAAAGTCCTTTGCTTGTGAGCAACTGTATGATTGATTCTCAGCTCATTGAACAGCTTGGAACTGGCAACAAGTTACAAAGACAGAGAGAGAGAGAGAGAGGAGATCAGTTCTTCCCCAGCGCAGGAGTAATCTGTCTGTTCTCTTCAGTCAAAACTCACTGTAAACCAGAACAAAACCAAATCATCTTCCCTGCAAAATTTGTTACAAGCTTTGACTTTTAACTGATAAACCAGGGTAAACCTGCTACCTTGTGTCTCTTGCAAACCAGTGGTAGCATCCAGAGAAAGATGATTAAAGCTATGTACTGATCAGCAGAAGAGTGATAAAGATCATCCTAGTAACAGAATCTAAGATCAAAGACCACTGAACTATCTTTCCAGTCTCTTCCCCTCTGCCCATAAGGTATTTAATCCTGTCTGTTTGTAAATCTGAGGGTGTGTAAGCAAGATTTACAAGGGGTTTGAATTTTAATTAATAGTCTTACGTATTAATGGTTTATAACTGGTTTACCTGCAGTCAGTCTAACTACTTCTAATATAAAATAATCCATCTTCAGTGTAGAAACCTGGTTCATACTTTATTACACATTGAGTAAATTGGAGAACTTTTGAGGTACTTTATAAAATGTTTAACTTCTATGACAACTGGCTACCCCAGTGAGTTAGAACACTCTTCAAACACATTACAATCCAGGTCTGAGATGGGACTTGAACGCAAACTTTTTGGTCTAGGGCTTAGAATGTTACCGCAGTGCTACAAGACCCAAAATACTGTTTAGTATGCTATGTCTAGTTCAACTATGAATAAATTTGAAAATTATTTATTTGAAATAATTTGTTTACTATATAACTTTTTAAAACTCTGACATGATACCACCTCGTCCCATGCAATCTATGGCTTTATTATAGCTGCAAGCAATTTATTGGGGGTTCAGAGGGAGAACGAGAGCGCGAAGGGGCACTTTTCAGTTTCACTATTTGGTACTGAGACATGTGCATTATTGGAAACACATGAACTCGTTACCTCACAAGAGATTCCTTGGAGTGGCTCCAGATCCCTATTTATACAACACCAGTTCCACAAACATCCAGACTCTGATGCCCCACAGAGTGAGAGGGAGTTGCTGAAATGTGTAGTCTTCCTGAAGCTAAAGGTTACCACAACATTAGCCTACTGAATTGAAAACTGTTCACCCCAATAGCAGGGTCACAGTGATAGTGATGATGGATAAATTCTGAAAGCTGAATCATATTCATGGTTTGGATCATCAGTTGTCACCGCAGTTTTCAGCATTATCAATCAGACTGAGTGCTGCGTTGGGAAGAAATTGACTGAGCACGGGAACTCAAACCATGCAGAGAAATTGAGGCACCAAAATAATTTTGGACACATACCAGATTTGCTCAATAAAGAGTGCAAAGTAACTGCCAACAGGAATACTCCATTTCTCCCCCAAACATTGCTGAGAGAGCAGTTCATTGTAAACTCAAACGGTGTTTCAGCTTTGTAATCAGCACAGAATCACAGACCTGTTCAGTGCAGCAGGAGACCATTTGGCCCAACATTTCTGTCCTTGTTCTCTCAGCATTCTAACTTACTGTCACTCTCCTGCCTTTCCCTTGTAATCCTGCACTTTGTTTCTATTCAAAGTACCATCCAATGCCATCTTGCTGCGTCATTTCAACCTGCCTCCACCACACTTCAGGCAGTGCATTCAAAACCCTAATTATCTATGTGAAGAATGTTCTTTTCTTGTTTGAGCTTGCAAAACGCTTTAAAACTGTACCCTCTGATTCTCAGTCGGTTTATGAGTGGGGAAAAGTCTCTCCATACCCAATCTTTCCAGACGCCAAACGATTTTAAAAACATTTACCAAGTCTCCTCTTGGCCTTCTCATCTCCAAGGAAAACAGCCTCAACTCCTCCTATCTTTCAGTTCTGATGACCATAGCAACAGGAGAAGGCTATTCAGCCCCTCTGACCATTCTGTTGAAGCCATTTACACACCTTTGTTCCATGTTGCTTGATAGTCCTGCCCAAGTGAAATTTACAGATCTCAGTCTTGAATGGTCCAATTGATGCCAACAATCACAGCCTTTTTATGGGGAGAGAATTTAGAATTTCCATTGTGTTGAGTGTGAATAATTACTTCCTGTGTTCACTCCTCAACAGCCTAACTCTAATTTTAAAATTTTACTTCCTCGTTCTGATTTCCCGACCATGATGAACAGCATTTGACATCCGTTCAAGCAGAACCTAAAATAAAAGCTAAATTTTGTGGATTCTGGAAATCGGAAATAAAACTAAAAAATGCTGGAGAAGCTCAACAATTAAGGAGAGAAGCACAGTTAATGATTCACATCCGTTCTGACTCTTGCATGATATTGCGTGAACTGTGTTTCTCTCTCACAGTTTACCTAACCTGTCCTCTTCACTGAACCTTTAAACCCTGATATCATTCTGGAGAGCCTGCGCAGCTCTCACTCTGAAACTGACATCTCCTCTCTGTGATGGATGTGTTCAGAATGATACTCTAGATGGGTCTGACCAAAAGTTTGGATATTTGAAGCATCACTGCCTCATCTCTGTCGTTGAAGTAAAGGTCACCATCTCATGAGCTTTCAGTCTAATGGGAAAACAAAAGAGCCTAACTCCTGAGTGTGTGACCTTTCAAGTTTTTTTCAAGTTTTCATTTTCACTTCAGATACTTTGAACACCTTCAAGACAGCTAAAGTTGCACTTGGCAAATCTCTTTGAGGAGTGAACAGAGGTGATGTGGTGTCCATAGATTTCAGGAAAGAAAACTATTTACAAGGTGCCACAGCAGAGGAGAGGGGGTGGGGAGGGATGGATACATAGAATTTGGTGACTGAAACCAACTTGATCCACAGTCACACGTTTCTTGATTATGGTTCCTGGATAATGAGCAAGAACACAAGAATTGGCTGATTTACTGCCCTCTCCCTGACTGGAGTTGCTGAGTCTAATTAAATTGCCCAGCTATCATTGACATTTGCAAAGTAGGCACAGAATTTGACAACTTCAGTTAGATCTACTAATCCTTCTGTTTTTGTTTAACATATTTTCATAGTCTGCTTGTTCAGAGATGTATTAACATTAGCTCTGGAGCAAAGAAAAGAACAAGGAAAATTACAGCACAGGAACAGGCCCTTTGGCCCTCCGAGCCTGCGCTATTCCAGATCCTCTATCTAAACCTGTTGCCTATTTTCCAAGGATCTGTATCCCTCTGCTCCCTGCCCATTCATGTATCGGTCTAGATACATCTAAAACGATGCTGTCATGTCCGCTCTACCACCTCCGCTGGCAATGCGTTCCAGGCACCCATTACTCTCTGTGTAAAGAACTTTCCACACATATCTCCCTTAAACTATTTCCCTCTCACCTTGAAATCGTGACCCCTAGTAATTGAGTCCCCCACTCTGGGAAAAAGCTTCTTGCTTTCCAACCTGTCTATACCTCTAATGATTTTATAGACCGCAATCAGATCCCCCCTTCAACCTCCATGTTTATAATGTAAATAATCCCAATCTACTCAATCTCTGTTCGGTAGATTAGCAGGTGGGACTTGAATCCAAGCCTCCCAGTCCAATGGTCAGGATGTAACCACTACACCACAAGAGGCTCTCTCCCCACCCATCCTCCTTATATGATTGTTGCAGTGATTGCTAAGTCCTGAAGAAGCAGAAGCAAGCAAATCTTTACCTACGAATACTCATTCACCTGAAACCGAAAAAGATAATAGAATGCCTCAGCTCATATGTAGACAAATAGAATTTGATTGATCAGCGGTTATAAAGCATGTCTAGACTTTGAAGACCAGGCACTATCTGAAAGATAACAGAAATTATTTATGCACTGTCACTGTTTTGTAAATTGAATTAGAATTAGCTTTACCGTCAAATGTACTCACGTGAGTACAGTGAAAAGTTTACAGGTCGCCACTTCCAGCACCATCTTAGGTATATGGTACAGATTCTTAAATACAAATTCTTACAGTAAACATTAGAAAAATAGAAAACTTAAGAAGCCCAGCAATAAATTAGAAAAATAAGAGTTAAGAACAATGATCCTTCTAACCCAGACCGTGTCAGGCTTTACCTCAAGAAATGCCAGGAGTCCTAGTCCATGCTGAGGCTGGTGGTCTGGGTAATAGATCAAAGAGTCCCTACAGTGTGGAAGTAAGCCATTTAGGCTATTGAGTCAATGACCCTCCGAAGTGCATCCCGTGCAGACCATCAGCTACCCCTGTAACCTTGCATTCCCCATGGCCAACCCACCTAGTCTACACATCTCTGAACACTATGGGCAATTTAGCATGGCTAATCCACCTAATCTGTACATCTTTGGACTGTGGGAGGAAACCAGAGCACCTGGAGGAAACCCATCCAAACAGAGGGAGAATGTGCAAACTCTACACAGTTGCCCAAGGCTGGAATCAAACCTGGGTTTCTGGGGCTGTGAGGCAGCAGTACTAACCACCGAGCCACCAGTCCCCCCCACTCCCCACTCCTGCTGGGTCCATACTAAGGCTGCGAGTCTGGGTCCTCGCCGAGACCAGGAGTCTGGGTCCACGTCGAGGCCAGGAGACTGGGTCCATGCCAAGGCCAGGAGTCTGGGTCCATGCTGAGACCGGGAGGGGGGTGGAGCCTGGGTCCATGGTGAGACCGTGGGGAGTCTGGGTCCACGCTGAGGCTGGGGGGAGTCTGGGTCCACTCTGAGACCAGGAGCCTGGGTCCACACTGAGACTGGGAGCCTGAGTCCACAGTGAAACCCTGGGGAATCTGGGTCCACACTGAGACTGGGGGTTTGGGTCCACGGTGAGACCGTGGGGAATCTGGTTCCACGGTGAGACCGGGAGTCAGCATTGGCTTTCACCCCGGCTGTCACCGCTGCCGTCATGGGACAGGAGGCAAAAAAAAATGAAAAAATACATGAAAAGAGAGAGAAAGAAAATAAATGGATTGAGAGGACTCGCTCTGGCTGAGGGATCCTGCTCCACTGCCATCTTGGAAATGTGATGTGGGTATCAGAGAGTATACTGGCTAACAGTGTCAGTGGATCATGCTGTCATTTACAAATCAACTCAGATATATAGAATTATTGATTCATCTTTCTACTTCATTTCATGTCTTTTTTCTTTGCTCTTATCTGAACAACACTCAGACATGGTGCAAATTAGGCTTTCAGTTCATGCTGTAGCAGTTTAATGGAAATGCAGTGCCTAAGGCATCCTTCCATACTGTAACCATTCTGTGATGAAGAATGGAACCATAAAAGTGCAGTTGTGAGTATGAGAAGATGTTACCAGCTGGGGTATAGATTGTAGGGAAGGCCTTATCAGTTAGAGTGCAGCTTGTGTGAGGGCATTGAAAGCTGGGGTTTAACTGGTGTGCTTCAGTTTTGTGTAGGCAGGTGCCTGAATTTCTCAACTGTTCGTGGATGTGCTTTGATCTAATATTTGACAATCAGTTTGAAGTAATAGAGATTACTATTACTGTTGGCAACAAAAGAGACCCTTCAGCCCATCATGTCTGTACTGATCATCAATCACCTGTCTACTCTGGTCCCATTTTCCAGCACTTGCAACATGACCTTGTACACTATGATGGTTCAAGTGTTCATCTAAATACTTGAAAGTTGTATCTCTATGACCTTTTTTTCAGCAGTGAGTTCCAGATACACATCACTCTGTAGGTGAAAAAAATGTTTCCTCAAATCTCCTCTTAAAAATGTATCTTTCTTCTGAACAATACTCTCCTCACTTCACACTTGTTATCTTGGACTCTCCTCACCTGACCTCCCCACTCTCCTAACCCCTCATTCCCAATCCCATCAGCTCCCTCCCCTTCTCCTTCAACCATGCCCACCCCTCCCTGAAATTGTCAACAGCCTTAAGTGCTGTTCTTGTACTCATTGGCCTCAAATGTCATTGATCCTTTATCTAATGGGAGGGTTTAACACACCCAGATGGATTCAGCATACTTTCCAGTAATGACGCCTTACACTTATAATTTTACATTACTCATTGTACTGTGCCAATTCCACATCTGAAATTATTCAGCCAGAACTTCACTCGACTCTCCTCTAGTAGCAGAATTTTAAAAAACTGAGTTGATATCAAGGTAATTTGAGTTGACGGGAGGAGTTTGGGAGGTGCTCCTCATTCACCCTTTCCCTGTGCATAGATTACAGCCAACAGTTTCCTTCACACTGAGATTGCCCTTTGGGCAGGAGCTGTGGTATAGACAATGGGTAACTTTTCTCACAAGCTTGTTAACCCATTCAGAGAAGCCAGATAAATGCATCAGCTAAAATCCCAGATTCCTTTTTATGTTCCATTTCTAACCCAGGGTTCATTGTATAGTGATCAGGAGCAGGATAGCTAGCTGATTTCTACTCTCTATCTTTCTCTAACCCAGTGGTCATAGAAATCAGGAAGAGTAACGCTGGCTGATTTTCCCTCTGTCTGACGAGGGTTCACTAGCCTGTGATCAGGAGCATGAGCTCTGCCAGATTTCTGTCCCCTCCAACCCGGAAGCCACTAGACAAAGATCAGGAACGGGAGCTGTGGCTGATATCCTAGACTCTATTCAAAGCAGTTTATCTGGTTGTCAAATGAATTTCTGATTATTAAAAAACAAGGAAATCAAACCTTGACCCTTGTTTGAGTTTAGCTACTCAAAAGAGCAGATTGAATATGTAGTTAGTGTGAACTCAGTGTATATGCTCTGTAATCAGGTGTGTACAGACTATGTTTCTAGTATGACTTTCCCATCAGCCTTCATCTCCTCTAAGCCAAACAGCTCCAACTTCTCCAATCTTCCCTCATAACTGAAGTTTCTCATCCCTAGAACTGTTTTCATAATTCCCTTCTGCAATCTCTCCAATACATACACAACTTTTATGAAGTGTGGTGCCCAGAACTGCGTACATAACTCCAAATGAAATCTAACCCTTTAGAGAATAAAAGCCAAAAGAACTGCGGATGCTGTAAATCAGGAACAACAACAAAGTTGCTGGAAAAATTCAGCAGGTCTCGCAGCAGTGGTGAAGGAGAAAACAGAGTTAACGTTTCAGGTCCGGTGACCCTTCCTCAGAACTGATGGTGGCTGGGAAAACATCAGTTTATATGCAGAAAATAACGAGGTGGGTGGGGTAGGGAGTAAATGACAGGATAGAGCCCAAAGAGAGAGAGAGAGAGACAGTTGGACAGACAAAGGAGTTGCTAACGATCGGGCTAGGAGGGTGAATAGTTGTTAATGGGGACTGTTAGTGACCAACAGCAGGGGGTGTGTAATGGCAGGCTATGTGGTTACACATGGTAGCCCTTTAGAGGTTCAGCTTAATCTCCTTGCTCTTACGCTCTATACCCATATTAGTGAAGCCTAGAATGCCTACAAGTCTACGAACAGCTGTCTCAACCTGTCCTGCCACCTTAGTGACTTACGTGCATAGACACACAGGTTTCTCTGCTCTTGTATGTTCTTTGGAATAGTACACTTTATTTTGTACTGTCTCTCCATTTTCCTTCTACAAAAATGTATCACCTTACACTCCACCAACATGTCAATGATCTTTTTGAAGTCATGCACTGTCTTCCTCATGGTTTACAATTGTCCCAAAGTTTGTGTCATCTGCAAACTTTGAAATTTGTCCCCTACACAAAAAGATCCAGATCATGTATATATCAGATAGCCCCAACAATTGTAGACTTTAGTGCTGGGAAACTTAGAGAAATAGTTATTTGAGATTGAATGGACTTGTTAAGGGAAAACTATGCCTAACTAATTAGCTGGAATTTTTTAAATTGGCAGCAAAGGGGTTTAACGTAAGTTTGATGTACGTAGACTTCCAAAAGGCATATGAATAAGGTGCCTCTTAGCAGACGTGTAATGAAAGTGAAACATAATGAAGTAAAAGAACAGTGCTAATGTGCATACAAAATTGGCTGAGGGATAGGGAACAGAGTGCAATTTTTTGGATATGGATGAAGGTTTGAAATGCAGTTTCTCATGAGTCAGCAGTGGGATCCAGCACTAAAGTCTGCAATTGATAGGCCTATCCTCACACCCTAATCTAGATGAAATAAAAAGATTTTTGCTAGTGCCTCTGCAATTTCTACTCTCACTTCCTTTAATATCCTTGGATGTATCTCATCCGGCCCCAGCATCTCATCAAATTTAATCATCAACAGCTCATCCAATGTCTCATCAACAATTTTAACCCCTTCTTGTGACTGAGTTTTGACAGCATATGTCTCGTGGATAAAGACAGCTGCAAGGTATTCATTCTTAGCCATGCCACTTGCCTCCTTGAGTAAAGCTACTTTTTGATCCTAATCAGTCTCTCTCCTTGTACCGTCTTTTTACTACTGATGTGCTTATAGAAAACTTTGTGATTCCCCATTATGTTGGCGAGTCTTTTTTTATAATCCCTCTTTGCTTTTCCTATTTACTTTTTCACCTCCCATCCCTGAATTTGTTTGCCCTTCTTCTCCCATTTGTGAGAATATACTTTGCCTGCATTCAAGCTATGTTCTAGAACATAGAACATAGAACAGTACAGCACAGAACAGGCCCTTCAGCCCACAATGTTGTGCCGACCATTGATCCTCATGTATGCACCCTCAAATTTCTGTGACCATATGCATGTCCAGCAGTCTCTTAAATGACCCCAATGACCTTGCTTCCACAACTGCTGCTGGCAACGCATTCCATGCTGTCACAACTCTCTGCGTAAAGAACCTGCCTCTGACATCCCCTCTATACTTTCCACCAACCAGCTTAAAACTATGACCCCTCGTGCTAGCCATTTCTGCCCTGGGAAATAGTCTCTGGCTATCGACTCTATCTATGCCTCTCATTATCTTGTATACCTCAATTAGGTCCCCTCTCCTCCTCCTTTTCTCCAATGAAAAGAGACCGAGCTCAGTCAACCTCTCTTCATAAGATAAGCCCTCCAGTCCAGGCAGCATCCTGGTAAACCTCCTCTGAACCCTCTCCAAAGCATCCACATCTTTCCTATAATAGGGCGCCCAGAACTGGACGCAGTATTCCAAGTGCGGTCTAACCAAAGTTTTATAGAGCTGCAACAAGATCTCACGACTCTTAAACTCAATCCCCCTGTTAATGAAAGCCAAAACACCATATGCTTTCTTAACAACCCTGTCCACTTGGGTGGCCATTTTAAGGGATCTATGTATCTGCACACCAAGATCCCTCTGTTCCTCCACGCTGCCAAGAATCCTATCCTTAATCCTGTACTCAGCTTTCAAATTCGACCTTCCAAAATGCATCACCTCGCATTTATCCAGGTTGAACTCCATCTGCCACCTCTCAGCCCATCTCTGCATCTTGTCAATGTCCCGCTGCAGCCTACAACAGCCCTCTACACTGTCAACGACACCTCCGACCTTTGTGTCGTCTGCAAACTTGCTGACCCATCCTTCAATTCCCTCGTCCAAGTCATTAATAAAAATTACAAACAGTAGAGGCCCAAGGACAGAGCCCTGTGGAACCCCACTCACCACTGACTTCCAGGCAGAATATTTTCCTTCTACTACCACTCGCTGTCTTCTGTTGGCCAGCCAATTCTGTATCCAAGCAGCTAAGTTCCCCTGTATCCCATTCCTCCTGACCTTCTGAATGAGCCTTCCATGGGGAACCTTATCAAATGCCTTACTGAAGTCCATATACACCACATCCACAGCTCGACCCTCTAGTCACAAATCCTCTTTGAAGATAGCCTGTTTCTGTGAGTAATTCAAGTATTATGAGTTCAAAAGTACTTCTTACTCAATTTTCTGTCTAGCTCCCTAAGTTCCAATTGCAGGACCACAGCTCCCTTCCCGCGTATGTTGTTAGTATCAATGTCAGCCAGAACTTTTAGTTGTTTGCCTCCCTCCAAAAGAATATCGTATTGTTGTTCTGTGACATCCTCGCTCCAGGAAAATAACACACCATTCTGAAATCATGTTGACATCCTCAGAAATGCCGATCTGTTCCCTCACTAAAGAAATCCCTATCAATACTGCCCACCCATCGGTACTGCCCACCTGCTTTTCTTCCTCCCCTCCTATCCAGCTGGGATACCCATCATATCAAAGGTTTAGCTCTTGTTGCACTCCTTCAAAGATCCATTGCACTCCCCAGTATCCACAACAGGAAGCTGATTTGTGAGCGGGATCTCTGGGGAGTCCTGCAGTTCTTGCCTGTGTCTCTTGGACTGCCAACCAGTCACTCATTTTCTATCTAAGATAAAGTGTGAAGCTGGATGAACACAGCAGGCCAAGCAGCACCTCAGGAGCACAAAAGCTGACGTTTCAGGCCTAGACCCTTCATCAGAGAGAGCTCTCTGATGAAGGGTCTAGGCCCGAAACATCAGCTTTTGTGCTCCTGAGATGCTGCTTGGCTTGCTGTGTTCATCCAGCTTCACACTTTATTATCTTGGATTCTCCAGCATCTGCAGTTCCCATTATCACTCATTTTCTATCTGTCTGCTTTCCCCGACTTGTGGTGTGATCACTTCACTGAACTTGCTTTCCATGTAGCCCTCTACCTCACCGACGCATGTCAATGATTCTAGTCGCAACTTGAACTCTGAAACCCAGCACTCCAGCTTGTGCAGCCATGGATACTGCACGAAAAGTTGAAGGTAGCAAACTGCAATGCATCACTGAAGTCCGTGTGCTTTAGGTAGATCCACAATGCTATTAAAGAGAGAATTCCAGGATTTTGACCCAGCAACACTGCAGGAATGGTGATATATTTTGAAGCCAAGTTGGTGAGTGGCTTGGAAAGGGAACTTGCAAATAACAGTATTCCCATGTTGTTGTCTTCTGGAAATTGATACATTCCCTATCCACTGTTTTTGTTGCTTAAATTTGCACATGGATTAGATATAACTTTTCTTTAATTCATTCATGGTTTGCTGGCTTGGCCAATGTTTATTGTTTTTTGCTGAAGTTGAGGATCAAGTGTAAACAGAAATTGAGGACAAACCCCTTCAGATATTGGAAGCAATGCTGCCACGTCTCTCTGTCTCGCACGCGCGCACACACACACACACGCACACACACACACACACACACACACACACAATATATGCACACAAATTATAATATGAAACTACCTCATGCCCACATTTAAGACCATAGAGAAATGCAGGTAACCAAGCATCTGAGAATCAGTGAGCCATCAATTGAATGGAACAATGTCACTGTGATGAAAAACAAAAGGATGCTGCATGCAGAATCACCAGCCGGGGTACACTGCCTCCTCTGGACAGCAGGAGGTAATGCCACAGTGCCTTGGACAGCTGCTGAAAGTGAGGAAGGATGGAGGGTTTTGAAAAAGCAGTCAAAATAGGAAATCCTTCTGTGCAGAATGGCATGGGGTGTTGTGTGCAGGGGTGATTTCTGAGAGACAACTCAGGTTGTGGCTGAGGTTCCTGAAGGACATTTCAGAGTCTTATGCCAATGAAAGATTCCAAGCAACTTGGAGGGTTGTTCAGACAGGGATGTTCCATATGCCTGAGCCATCTCAACACTTCGAGGGCATTGGGGCTGAGCATCATTAAATTCCTCAATGTGAGTTGGATGCAGTCAGAGACGTATGTCATGCAGGCTTTTCGAGTGATATCCAGACCACTCCCCAACCATCCACTCTGTTCCCCTGGGCAGCAGACCACAAGATGTACGATCAGAAGTAGGCCATTCAGGACATGGAGTCTGCTCCACCATTCAGTGAGATCATGGATGACCCGATAATCTTAAACTCCATTTTCCTGCTTTTTCTCTGTATCCGTTGATTCCCTTATTGATTAAAAAATTATCTCAGCCTTCAAAATGCTGAATAGCTCAGTCTGAACTGCCCTTTGCAGTAAAAAAATTCCACAGATTCACTATCCTATGTGAGGAAGACTGCTCTTGTGACCCCTTACTCTGAGATAACCCTCTGGTGCTAGACTCTCCAACCTTTCCACATCTATCCTGTTGAGCCCTCTAAAAATTATGGATGTTTCAATAAGGTCACTTCTAATTCTTCTAAATTCCAATGAGCATAGGGCTGCTGTACACATTTTTCCCTCATAAGATCATACCTGACATCAACTTAGTGAACCTTCTCTGGACTGCTTCCAATGCCGGTAAAACTTTCCTTAGATCAGGGACCCAGCTGTGATCTGACCAGTGCCTTGTATAGTTTTGGCAACACCTCCCTATTTTTATACTTCATTGCCTTTTGAAATGAAGGCTAATAACGCATTTGCCTTCCCTCTTTCCTGCTTAGCTTTTTGTGAGGTATGCATGGGGTCTGACAAATTCCTCTGTTTTGTAACATTTTGCAGACTTTCTCCATTGAAATAATATTCATCTATGCTATTTTTTCCACCAAAGTGCCACAACCCTTGACTGGGCTTGAAGTTTCCTTTACAGTTTTAAAGTTCTAACTGATTTGAAATGTTAAACTAATTCTGGTTTGAAGTACACTCGCCCTCCAATCATGATAGAATGCTCCTATCACCAAATTCCCAACTATGACGCCAAAACTACAAATGCTGGAAATCTGAAATATAAACAGAAAATCCTCAAAATATTTAACAAGTCAATCAGCACCTGTGAAGAGAAGAGTCTGTTTTTATCCCAATTTTTACAACCTGTTTACAATGAATTCTGTCCATTTACAGAGAATCAGTGTGGACATAATAGGTTCACTAATAGCTAACTAATAGCTCACTGTTAACTCAAACAGAGAATGCAAACATAGATTGCAGTTAATAAAATAATTTGCGTAAAGTGGCATCACTGGCCCAAGCGGCATGATGTCAGATTAAATTTGAGATCCAATCTATTTCATCCCGGACCATCAGCAATACAACTTGAAGAGGATGTGAGGGCTGGAGACAATAGGCCTTCCAGCTGACCAGACTCTCAGTCAGTAATTTGCCCATAACTAAGAAGTTGCAGTTTCTGAAAAAGGTATTCAATTATGTGTAAAAGGATTGAAGATGATGCAAACTGTAATCTTGCTTGTCATACGTTAGTTATTTTTGCAATCGCTGTCTAACTTGTCTTAATGTAACCATACCCTCCTGCTGAAGGTCTCACTATCTTGGGAGAAATTGATGCAGATAGTGCAGACAGCCAATAAAATAAACCCTACAGGAGCTTTCAAATACAAACTTTGATTTGGATTTGGACACGAGAAGCTACATTGACCATATTTAGAGATCTGTTGCAGCTGTTGTTTAATTGGCCACTTTTAAGTTTAGTTGTTTACAGTGGTTTCAATTAAAAGTACTTGTACAATAATGTGACACAGTGCTGGCCAATGCTCTCTGACCATCTACCCCATCCCTCAAACTTTACAGTCCAACTGAAACTTGGTCTCTTGCCAACAAATGCTGTTTAATCATCCGATTGAGCTTTGCCTTCTGTCGAAATGTTTGTGAATGTTCATCTGTAAATTCACTTGACATTGGCATCTGTGCTGTGCCAAGGGCGAGGGACCAGGACCAATTGGGTCAGTGTATCTTATTAATATAGAGCAAAGACAGACAGGTGATATTCAGTAATAGATTGACCATGAGCGAATGAACTGGTAGGCAGGTCTGAGGGGCTAAATACCATTTTTTTTATTTGCTGCATTGTCTAAATGGTCCTCATGCATTGAATGGAATACATGACATGGGCAATCCTAACTTATGCTTTGTTGAGTTTTCAGCTTTGCAAGCTGGATCTCTGCTGCAAAGGAGCTACCCAAGTCAAAGTTGATGCTGCCACAATCATGTTTTTTAAACTTGAATGTACCATTTTCATTAATTATTCCATAAGATCTTGCTGTGCATGCCTTGATGAGATTTCCAGATGGGGAATGGAGGGTTAACTCATCTGCTGTAAAAAAAAACAATAAAATATCATTCAAAGAAACTCAGAATTCAACTCAAAGGATATCATGGTCATATAGTCCCAGTACTGACCTCTGAAGAATTCCACTACCAACCTTCCTCCCATTGGAAAACATCCAAGAACACTCTGTTTCCTAATGTTCAGTTGGTGTCATATGCATGTTGTGTCTGTCCCCTTTACTTCAAAAGATATACCTTTGTTCACAAGTTGCGTGGCAATGTATTAAATGCCTTTGAAAGTTCATGCGTACCACATCTACAGCATTACCCTCAGCAATGCTTTCTGGTAATTCTAATTGAAACAAAACTAGAATTAACAATGAGCAGAAGTTTCCTGCTGCAAATTTCTGCTTTTTTTTTACTGTCAGGCCATGTGAGATAGGCAGTTGAGGGATAGATCAAGATACTGTGTGAAATGTCAAGGTCAGTGAAAGTTTAACGGAAGAGTATTATCAGGTTTTATTGTCTACTATTTTTTGCTATTCCTAAAGTGATCAGCTCTACATTTGGCACACCCGCTTTCAGATTTGATTCAGTCTATGATCATGACTTTGAACATCCAATCACCTGTCATTTTAATTTTCCATCTTGCTGTGACTTTTCTATCCTTGACTGACAGTAGCAAAGCTCAATGTAAATTCAACAAACAGCCCCTTTGTTTTTGATTCAGCAGGTTGTACAGCATCTAACTAGAAAGAAACAGAGTTAACATTTTGTGTTATGATCATTTATCAAATTGGGAAAAGTCCAGGATGTAACCGCTTATAAACAAGTAAAAAGCAGGGGAAGGTGGGAAAAGGGCAAAGAGGAAGCCATGTGATAAGATAAAAATGAGAGAGATGAAATGATATGAAGCAGTGATGATACAGGCCAGAGGGAGTGGTAACAGGACAAATACAGAAACTGAAGATAGACTTGAGACTGAGTTCATGAACTGAATATGTTAAACTTGGCCTTGCCCCTACCCACCTGGCCACTACTCTCAACCCAGTATCCTCACCTGTTTTGGTTCCTTCCTCATTGCAGGCTGTCAATTTTACGTTCGCTTTCTCCTCCCATCCTTTTGATGCCAGATGTTCACCAATTCATCACTCACACCCACTTTGGACATATCTTCTGTTTCTGTATTTGTCCTGTTACCACTCCCTCTGGCCTGTATCATCACTGCTTCATATCATTTCATCTCTCTCATTTTTACCTTATCACATGGCTTCCTCTTTGCCCTTTTCCCACCTTCCCCTGCTTTTTACTTGTTTATAAGCGGTTACATCCTGGACTTTTCCCAATTTCATAAATGATCATAACACAAAATGTTAACTCTGTTTCTTCCTATTTAGATGCTGTACAACCTGCTGAGTGTTTTCAACATTTTCTGTTTCTATTTAATAACCACAAACTTTGATGCTTTGTGACATTAAGGCTGCCCCTACTCAAGTCTCACTTCCGGAACTGACAGTTCATGAAAATTTGAATTTACTAAAACTTAAATCATCACATTCACTGGGACTTGTGGATAGGGAGAGGAGTAGGTGATCATCTGTTCTCAATATCTAAGCTCTCTGCTAATTCATTCTCTCTCTGACACAGAACACCCTGGAAAAGTGCAGCGTTTGTTCTAAGCCAATTATGGAGCGAATCTTGCGGGCCACAGGCAAGGCTTATCACCCACAATGCTTCACCTGTGTCATGTGCCACCGCAGCCTTGATGGGATACCCTTCACTGTTGATGCATCCAATCAGATTCACTGCATTGAAGACTTCCACAAGTATGTACCACAAACTATGTGTCACTAACAGAATGATTAATATCCAAATATTGGAAAGAGTCCTTCAGTAGTGATTTAACTGATAGTTTAATATATAATACAATTAGTTTTTGAATGAATTATGCCCCATGATGTCAACACTAGGGTTTGAGTGTAGAATGTGTTGCATGTATCAGTTTAACCTTATTGTTTGAGTCCATTTACGGACCCCCAGGACGCCTGGGAACTCCACACTCTGGATGAGTCTGTGTATTGGAGAAGGTTGAAGTGTGGGAACCACTGGATAAGGAGGGGAAGATCATATCCAACGTTACCATCATCCTGATGGACACCTTTGTGTTCAGCTGCATCAAGCTGTGCATATACCCTGGGTATGCCAACACCAAGTGTCACTATGTATTGAGGTTCTACCTGTCCCCAGTGTTGGAAAGGATCGAACTGGCCTCACTGCCATGGAACGCTTCAAATAGCTGGACTATTCTGTATCACTTGTCCGACGTAGAGAAATTTCTAAAGAAAAACACTCTAACCACAAATCCTTAAGGAAGTAGTCAGCACGCAGTGACCTCGACACCCTGAGGGAAAAGGAGAGGGTGGATCCTGTCACGTGGTTCCCTGAGCAGACTGTCAAAGTCATTTCACAGAATGTCTCATTACCAGATCTTTCCAACAAACACCAAAACATTGTTTGGCGGTAGTGAGAAAGGCAGTACCAGTGAGATCTTTTATGTGTGCCTGGGCAGGCTGCGCCACTGCACTCTGCCCTCAAAGTGGCTGCAGGGGTTTGAGACTGTCACACATCACCTTGTGGAATGTGCTTTTACAAAGGAAGTCTGGAGGAAGATACAGTGAGTTCGTCCTGAGCAGCTCCATGATGTGGGACACTGCGCTCCAGCGTCAGTCCCCCAGGACACACACTGAGACAAACATCAGCTGTGCCTGGAAGAACATCAACTCAGTGAAGGATGCTCTTTGGTCTGCCCTAATCTTGGGGGTCTTCCCGAACAAAGAGTTGACCCTGACCAAGTCTTGCAGACTGGCACATTGCAAAGTCCGGGACTACGTGGTGAAGGACACACTAAAGCTTGGGGCAGCTGCTGCCGAGGCTCGGTGCAGAAAGTCCACTGTCTGAGGTTCTTCTGCTGAAGTTAAATAGGTGTCTGTTCAGTTATCAGACCCTTCTAGTGCCTCAAATATCTGTAAATATTAGTATTGCATAAGAGAGGACTTTGGGTTTTTTTTGGGATAGAATCAAAGTTCAACGTTTTGTTTGTTTGCTAGATATGCAATTGTGCAGAACCAAACTGCTTTAGTGTCAATATATGTATACAAAGATTTTTTTAATAAATAAAGTATATTTTCATGATTAAAAAATGTGAGAACCAACAGCTCCTCTAACTCTATATGCCCTTCAATCCCACTTTATGGTGTTGCAGTCGTATAGTATGAAGAGGAGGAGCATGGTCGAAGCATCTGTCCTGAAGACTGTTCCTGGGTCTTTTAAAATGGATAATTCTGATTTAAAGGAATGAATATTTCTGGTTATGAATAATTTATTAGAATTCATTAACCAAAAACATTGGAGAGACTCACTGGGATATAATAATAGTCATACAGCATGGAAGCAGACGCTTTGGTCCAACTCGCCCATGCTGGCAACATATCCTAAAATCAATCTAGTCTCATTTGCCAGCATTTGACCCACTCTATACCTTATATCACTCTAAACCCTTCCTATTCATATACCCATTCAGATGCCTTCTAAATGTTGTAATTGTACCTAACTCCACCACTTCCTCTGGCAGCTCATTCCATATATGCAACAAACGCTGTGTGAAAAAGTTGCCCCACGGGTCTCTTTTAAATCTTTCCCTTCTCATCTTAAACCCTCTAGGCCCTCTAGTTTTAGACTCCACTGTGCTGGGAAAAAGATCTTGCCTATTCATCCTATCCATGTCTTTCATGATTTTATAAACCTCGATAAGGTCAGCCCTTAGTCTCTGAAGCTGCATTGAGAAAATCCCCAGTCTACTCAGCCTCTCCTTACAGCTCAAACCCTCCAATCCCAGTAATGTCTTTGTTAATCTTTTCTGAAACCTTTCAAGTTTCCGATAGCAGGAAGACCAGAATTGCATGCAATATTCTAAAAGTTCCTGAAGGTGCTGACTCAGTGAGATACAGTTACTGAAGGTTCAACTCTCATTGGGATATAGTTCTTGAAGGTGCTGACTGTCACTGGGATACAGTTCCTGAACGTGCTGACTATCACTGAAGGACAGTAACTAAGCTGCTGACTCATAATTCTATTGCCTCACATTGTGCATTTTCATTTAGTTTGTCAGTGATAGGGGTCCGATATTTCACAAAAGCTCTGCTTGTGACACTAATACGGTTTCTGCAGCTTTCACCTTGGGTTTAATCTTTGAGCGGGGACAGCCCAGGTCTGAAACCATTCCAGTCCATAAGGCAGCCAAGTTATTTAAGACTATCCATCAGGGAAAGGGGCAAACACTTATCAGGGGTAGGTGGAAGCTTGAATTTGAGGTCATGATAAGATCAGCCATGTTCTTATTGAATGGCAGAGTAGATACAGGGAACTGAATGACCTCCTCCTCCTTGTTCACACTGATTCTTGCCTCTCCTCCTGCAGGAAGTTTGCCCCAAGGTGCTCTGTCTGCAATGAGGCCATCATGCCAGCTGAAGGCCAGGAGGAGACAGTGCGCATTGTGGCTCTTGACCGTGATTTCCATGTGCAGTGCTACCGCTGTGAGGTAAGATTACATCCAACCACTTAGCCACAGAGAGTGCCATCAACATCAGCAAAATCAGCTCTGTGTCATATTATATCCATGCTCAGTTACCAGGGTCAGCTGTGAGTTAGTGAGCAGCTTTCTCCCATAGAGTTCCAAACTCTAGTGGCTAGAACTGAGTCATATTGCACTAACAACGGGTCAGTGCTGAGGGAGTGCATGCCTGAGAGTCAGTCAGAGGATCAGTATTGAAGGAGTGCAGCATGCCTGAGGGTCAGTCAGAAGGTCAGTATTGAAGGAGTGCTGCACTGTCAGAGGGTCAGTACTGAGGGAGCTCTGCACTGTTAGAGGGTCAGTCAGAGGGTCAGTACTGAGGGAGTGCTGCACTGTCAGAGGGTCAGTCCTGAGGGAGTGCTGCACTGTCAGAGGGTCAGTACTGAGGGAGTGCTGCACTGTCAGAGGGTCAGTCAGAGGGTCAGTACTGAGGGAGTGCTGCACTGTCAGAGGGTCAGTACTGAGGGAGTGCTGCACTGTCAGAGGGTCAGCGCTGAGGGAGCTCTGCACTGTCAGAGGGTCAGTACTGAGGGACTGCTGCACTGTCAGAGGGTCAGTATTGAGGGAGTGTTGCACTGTCAGAGGGTCAGTACTGAGGGAGTGCTGCACTGTCAGAGGGTCAGTATTGAGGGAGTGCTGCACTGTCAGAGGGTCAGTACGGAGGGAGTGCTGCACTGTCAGAGGGTCAGTACTGAGGGAGTGCTGCACTGTCAGAGGGTCAGTACGGAGGGAGTGCTGCACTGTCTGAAGGTCAGTACTGAGGGAGTGCTGCACTGTCAGAGGGTCAGTACTGAGGGAGTGCTGCACTGTCAGAGGGTCAGTCAAAGGGTCAGTACTGAGGGAGTGCTGCACTGTCAGAGGGTCACTATTGAGGGAGTGCTGCACTGTCAGAGGGTCAGTCAGAGGGTCAGTACTGAGGGAGTGCTGCACTGTCAGAGGGTCAGTATTGAGGGAGTGCTGCACTGTCAGAGGGTCAGTACTGAGGGAGTGCTGCACTGTCAGAGGGTCAGTATTGAGGGAGTGCTGCACTGTCAGAGGGTCAGTACGGAGGGAGTGCTGCACTGTCAGAGGGTCAGTCAAAGGGTCAGTATTGAGGGAGTGCTGCACTGTCAGAGGGTCAGTACGGAGGGAGTGCTGCACTGTCAGAGGGTCAGTATTGAGGGAGTGCTGCACTGTCAGAGGGTCAGTCAGAGGGTCAGTACTGAGGGAGTGCTGCACTGTCAGAGGGTCAGTATTGAGGGAGTGCTGCACTGTCAGAGGGTCAGTACGGAGGGAGTGCTGCACTGTCAGAGGGTCAGTACTGAGGGAGTGCTGCACTGTCAGAGGGTCAGTACGGAGGGAGTGCTGCACTGTCTGAAGGTCAGTACTGAGGGAGTGCTGCACTGTCAGAGGGTCAGTACTGAGGGAGTGCTGCACTGTCAGAGGGTCAGTCAAAGGGTCAGTACTGAGGGAGTGCTGCACTGTCAGAGGGTCAGTACGGAGGGAGTGCTGCACTGTCAGAGGGTCAGTCAAAGGGTCAGTACTGAGGGAGTGCTGCACTGTCAGAGGGTCAGTATTGAGGGAGTGCTGCACTGTCAGAGGGTCAGTACTGAGGGAGTGCTGCACTGTCAGAGGGTCAGTACTGAGGGAGTGCTGCACCGTCAGAGGGTCAGTACTGAGGGAGCGCTGCACTGTCAGAGGGTCAGTACTGAGGGATTGCTGCACTGTCAGCGAGTGTATAACTGAGGGAGTGCTTCATTGTCAGAAGGCTGGTACTGAGCACTGTCAGATAGTCAGTACTGAGGGATACAGGTCGGCACAACATCGAGGGCCGAAGGGCCTGTACTGTGCTGTAATGTTCTATGTTCTATGATTGCTGTACTATTGGAGGATCAGTACTGAGGGAATGCTGAGACATCTGAAATGCAAAACTGTTGAGTTTCATTTTGTGTTTGCTCCTCTGATGCCTCAGGTGCTTTGAAGAGTCTCTCGGGCACTTCCTTAAAGAGCATGGGGTGTTCTCCCTGATATTTCACCCTCAGCCAACACTTGCAGGGCAGGTGTGGTCACTATCCGGTTTTTCATGGGAGTTTGCGAGGCACAAATTGGTATCTGTTTTTGAGCAGACGTGGCATTTTACATTTATATAACACCTCTTGCTTCAGAACTTTTCTCCTAGAGTATTATAAAGTAAATCTTGACTACCATCCGGATAATATTTGGGCAGATTGCTCAAGTTTGGTCTAAGAGGTAAATTTTAAGGGTCTTTTAGAAGGATGGAAGATGTATACACAACTGAAGACGTTTCAGAAGAGAATGCAAAAGTTTGGGTACTTCAACGGAGGCACTGTCATCAATGATGGAGCACTTAACATTGAGGTTGAAGAAGAGCCCTGTACCAGAGGAACAGAGGACTCAGTGTTGTGGGGCTGTAGGAGGTTACACAAATAGTGATTGATGAGAATGTTGATATCAAGATCTTCTTGACCAGGACCATGTGTAAATCAGTGAGAACTGAGGGTAATAGGGCAATGCGACTCACTGAGGCTTTAAATTCTGGCTGCAGATTTTGGATGATCTTAAGTTTGCGGAGGATAGAATCTGGGAAACCAGCCTGGAGTGCATTGCAATGCTTGGGTCTGGAGTTATTGAAGGCATGGATGAGCTGAAACAGGAGCAATGTGAAACAATGTGCAGAGGTGGAAATAATCAGCCTTAGTGATTTATGATCAGATACTCAGCTTGGGGTTAGAGGTTGAAAATACTCGTGGTCACCTTCAGTGAGGGAATGGAAGGAATCAGGAGGCCAAAGAGTACAGAGAATACATTTTTAGGAGACTAGGACAAATAAGTTTACAGTGAGGGTGTAGTTGAACTAATCAGTATCTACAGTAATATTGTGTTGAATGGGTTCTTACACCAGTGACTGCATGTCAAAAGAACTTTGTGCTTTAAAACAGCTGAGATTTTCTGAAAGAGTGAAGGACACAATGAAAATGCAAGGTATTTTTCTTATTTTAATGGTACATTGAAAATAGGAAACTGAAGAAACTGTCTGTTCCCTCAAAACTGTTTCCCCATGCAGTCCAATGCTGGCAGGACTGTGAGTGAAACCCAATTATCTGCCTTTACTCCACATCCCTGTTCATGTGTACCCAATAAAAAAAAGTGAAATATCGCAATATGGAGAAAATCCAAAAACCTCAGTTGATTGGAGGAGACAGTTTCAGGTTTCCGCAATCATTCTCGTGAAGAAGTGCTTCTGAACACCTGGCTCTAATTTTAAGATAAATCCTAACCCACCCGATGAAATAACTGCATCTGTCACATCAATTCTTTTAATTATGGAAGTGTAGAACCCTGTGGAATTTGTATTTTTGTTGAACACTGTAGGAATCCCAATCAGTCACCTTGGTGACTTTCCCACATCAGGTGCTGGTCATGGTGATGGTATTAATGTTCCCAGCGCAGCTCTCCCAGTGCACCATGAAGTTTAACAGGACCTCACTGTGCCCAAGGCTGAAAGAGTAACTTTGTCCTAAACGGCATCAATTGGATGGGACTTCCTCATCAGATTGTTACATGTACAACCATCTCCATGCCCACACTGATCCCACCTTAATCATTTGGATGGGTCACTTCTATAAAAATTTATTTATGTGATGTGTGAATCAGTAGCTGGCCAGCATTTATTACTCAACACTAGTTGCCCTTGAGAAGGTGATGGTGAGCTGCCTTCTTGAACCACTGTAGTCCATATGCTGGAGGTCAACCCACAATGCCTTTAAGGAGAGGAGTTCCAGGTTGCTGACCCAGAAATGCTAAGGGAACTGTAAACAATATCTCCCAGTCAGGATGGAGTGTGGATTGCAGGGGATCTTGTAGATAGTGGTGTACCTATATATCTGCACTGCATGTCCTTCAGGATGGAAGTTGTTATGGTGTTTGAAAAGCGCTGACTAAGGAATTCCATTTGCTGCAGTATCCCACCCCCTCCCTCCTTCTTCCACTGATTAATTTATTGTGAAGAAGAAACTGATCTTTCCCCCATCCTGATCTTGCATACCATTTTGATTTTATTCCAGGATTGCAGTATTCTCCTGTCAGATGGAGACAATCAAGGATGTTACCCCCTGGATGGACACATCTACTGCAAGAATTGCAATGCTACACGTATCCAGGCATTGACCGCCAAGTCGACCACTGACCTCTGATGACCCCTGACAACTTGCTGACCCGTACTGCCCAGCAGATGCAGCCCGTCAGCCTACGGGAAATTTGAGTTTCCCAATGAGTTTCCACAAATTAGAAGCTCTCTCCTGAAGTTCGGGCAGTTACAGAATATAGCACCTCTTCGGCTGACCCTCCACTTTCCTGCTCACCGCCTAAAACCTTACTTGTACCAATCACAGTGCTGCCTTGTTCTAGCTGACACTGACAGAGCTTCAGCCTCATACTGACTGTCTGTAAGTTCTCACTGTCCTGGGGAGGTTCAAGGGGATTTAATTCCTGCATGGCTGAAGCTTGCTAGCCAGCCTGTGGAGAATTATTCTCACAAGTCCAGATGAACTGTCTGACTGTCTCCAAGAACTAACTCCCCACAAATTACTCGCTATTATCAATCCTCAGCACTATCATTTTGAACATGTTAAAATATAGCCTGTTAGCCAGGGCACTGAAAATAGCCCAGCCAAGAGCATCATGACTGGGCTCACAATTCAATCCTAGAACTGCCTCTCAATTTATATTTTGTACAATATTCGCTGTCTCTATCTCTCTATTTCCCTTTCTGACCAGCTCATGTGTTCTTTCCACCATTCACTCTCTTTCTCTCTCTCTCTCTCTCTCTCTCTCTCTCTCCCTCTCTCCCTCCCCCCCTATCTTTCCACTCCATAACCTGAGAAAATATAAGAATATGTCTAACCACTATTTGGGAATTTGTTCGTGAAATGGGAGGGAACATCCTATTGATTTTTTAACCCTATTTCTGGGATTTTTCTCAATTAGATGTTCCACAAGTTTATAGAATTCCCCATGTTGACTGCTCCCCCAGTGGGATAACATAGTTGTCAAACTCCTGGGTGATGGATACATTCCCAGCTGGAATTCTAAACTCCACGTTGGGTGAGCGATGGCTGAGAGACATTTTTTTCCATCCTCTTTCCTCAAGGAGTAAGTCTGGGCCTCAGGTCTGAGTGCTCATTTCTCAGTCATACTAACGCATACATCCCTCCAACATCCACTTTCCCTCAAGAGCCGAGGGGCTCAATTTTCTCCCAGCTTCCCCCTTTCGATCATACTGTTTACACTATGTTACATATGAAAATCATAGTCACACAGTGTGGAAACAGACTCTTCGGTCAAGCAAACCATACCCAATGATGTTCAAGGAGTTTTAAATAATGCCATATATTACAAAATGTGAGATTTAGAGATTAATTTATAAAATGCTGTGAATTTTATGAATGTTTTGGAGAAAGTACTGACCCTGCAGGTGAATCTGATCTCCAGGGTCAGAGGCTTCACCTCTGTTGATGTTCAGATTTGAGAGCCATTTGCTATGGCAGTAAGACCACGAGATAGAATAAGGAAGGGGGAATGTAGCCCAGGTTCATGCTCCTGGACACTGTTGAATACATTCTGTTATGATGTGTACCTGACTGTCCAGGTGTGTGGATTGGCAAGAATCTCATGGCCTCAGTCATCTGCTGTGTTCTCGCTGTATTGCCAAAGGTTCTGGAGAACAACTTATGCCCAGCAGCGAGATGATTGCTAATTATATTGCATCCTAAATGGAAGATTGTGCCTTTTGTACTGTACCCCAACAGAAACAGGGTGCCTGTATTATGTAGCCCAACAGTAAGTGCATGCCTGTATTGCTCTACCCCAACAGGAGTCAGTGGTGCTCAAGATGAGGAAGACCAGGGATCAGAAAGCAGCTGTTTAGGATTGTGTTGAATGTGAGGGTGTGATTTGATCAGGGTACTGGTGTCCTCCATATGTCAGATTCCAACTGCGTCTAACCTAGTCATCCTCAAGGGTGGCTTTAGCTAATTGAGTCCCTTCGTCTGGCAAGTTTAGTGTGCAGGAAGGCCGTGGTTCCGGTTCAACCCACAGCAGCCCTCAGAATTGACACGTGTTACAAGTCTCTCAGTGCGCGCCTTATACTGGTGAAACAATTTGGAACTGAAGGTGATATTAAAAGGGAAGAGGCAGTTTGGCGAAAGAGCAAATGATTGACTGTATGGCAGCAGTGGTTTGTGTCACTTGTGCTGTGATCACAAGTTATTCATTCAACAGAGCCCAAAGATAAAGGTCCCTTCATTTAACTGGCGCCACAGAAGCTGAGGTTTGTTATGGCAAAAGTAATGCCTTCCATTTTAGAGACTCGACAGGAGAGAAATTTTATTTTCAAACATACTCGGTGAGAATTGGAAAGCTTAGGTGAAAGAAACATTGTCGTTCCATGCCACACACAGAATGTTTTCACATCTTGTTGAAAAGTCCCCTATGGTGAGAAATCCACAGCCAAAAGCATTGCGGCTGTTCCTGTGTTTGAAGTAAATTCTTGTCAGAACCTTTGTGATCCTGAAGGACTTTATATCAACAGAAAGGATTGCATTTACTTCTGGAGCATGTGTTCACTCCTCCTGATGTGATATTAATGATCCTCCCAGCTTATAGAAAGCTTGCAACATGTGAACTAGTGGAGCAGATCTTTGAACAGTTAGACGGAGATCATGACTGTCAGTCCCTGGCTGGAAAGGATGAGACAACACACTGAGAGTTGTTGGTGGACACAAAATGCAGCTCAACAAAAATGCTACAAGAATTCCCACTTTTGAGTTTATACAAGAAAAACTAATGTTTACCTCTGGCACTCTATAAATGCAGAATTGCGTTTTATTTAGCTCCATGAATCTGTTTTGGAAAAAGAATAAATAAACGGACTTGCTAAATATCCAACTCCAAACATAGAGCAGAGACCAACATTTCCTGGACCAATTTAAGAGCCAATTTTGCCACGAATTTCATAGAAAAGGAAGCTAGATTTCCAACATGGGAAATGTGTGTATTTGACAATAGTTTCCATGGTGAGGCCATTCTGAGGTGTGGAGCTGTCTGTGAACCTCAACTTTTCCTAAAGACTCTGTCATTTCAACTGTACTGCATCAAGATTGAGTTTGAGAGCAACAAGATAGGAATTGAATTGTGTGAACGCAGTTACGGCTTAGCACTTTGTGTGGGTGGGGGGTGGTGTTGAGACATTGAGTAAATTGGAGTTTAGAAGACTCTGAGGAGACTTTGTAGAAAGGTGTACAATTCTGAGAGGGAGTGACAAGCTAGATGCTAGGGTCTTCAGCTGGTTAACCGAATCTCGATGTAAGGGGTTGATCATTTACGTTTGAGACAAGCTGAAATCTCTTCCCTGAAATAGTTGTGAATCTCAGAACTCTCTTCCCAAGTGGACTGCTGTTGTTCAGGCACTGAATATTTTCACGGTTAATTGCTGATTACTTGGCCAGCAATGGTGACATGATTAAAACTGGGATGCTCAAGAAGCCAGAATGAGAAGCATGTGAAGAACCAGGAGGCATAAAGGGATTGAAGGGATTACAGAGACCGGCATGATGCCTTAGGAAAAGTCGATAACATGAAAGTCAATAAGAATGAAATGATTGATGCTTCTAAAGTGCGAGTGTAGTTCCCCTTGGCATCCTGTACAAACAGGATCATCCAAAGAGCCTGAGTGATTGGATGAAAGAAGCCTCTGACGGATAGCAGGGTAATTTTATGGCCCTTCACTGGCCAATGTGAAGGCTGGGTTCTAGTAAAATAGGGGATGTGGCCAGCTCTTTGCCCACCTGGCCCCATGTTACTGAAAGGGGCAAAGTGTTGGCTATGCCAATCTGCCTGACTCCAGCTCTGTGGAGCCCTGCAGCCCAATGGTATCAATGTAGACTTCACAAGCTTCAAAATCTCTCCTCCCCCTACCACATCCAAAAACCAGCCCAGCTCATCCCTGCCTCCCTGACCTGTTCTTTCTCTCACCTATGCCGTCCTCCCACATCAAGCCGCACCCCCATTTCGAACCTACTAAACTCATCCCACCCCCTCGACCTGTCCGTCCTCCCCAGATTGACCTATCCCCTCCCTACCTCCCCACCTACACTCACCTGTGCTGGCTCCATCCCCGCCCCTTTCACTTGTCTGTCTCCTCTCCACCTATCTTCTCCTTTATCCATCTTCGATCCACCTCCCCCTCTCTTCCTATTTATTTTAGAACCCCCTTCCCCTCCCACATTTCTGATGAAGGGTCTAGGCCCGAAATGTCAGCTTTCCTGCTGCTAAGATGCTGCTTGGCCTGCTGTGTTCATCCAGCTCTACACCCTGTTATCTCGGATTCTCCAGTGTCTGCAGTTCCTATTATCTCTGTGGAGCCTGTTTGATTAATGTCAGATTAATGGCTGCTTGAACGCATTCCACCTTCTTTGCAATAATGCACAGGAGGCATCCAGCATAGCACATCCTACCAAAACGGCTGTGCCTCCATTTGTGAAGGGGCGTTCCTGGTGCCCAAGGAGGGTACCGCTCCCAAAATAACAACCATCCACTTGTGCCTCACCCTGCAGACCTTCTCAAATCATAAACCCCCTCACCTCAGCCTTTCTACTCCTGTTCTGGGATCTTGCTGTACCTCCCTGAAGTCTGTGGACAGATCTTAAAGTCTGCAATCACTGTGCTTTCTCCATAGAGTCTGCAACCCCAGTGCTGGCTAGTAGTTATTTGTGGCACTACTGGGGTGACTCAGCTACCAGCCAATCATATTGGAGTCACCCTGTCTGTGAGGGACAAAATTCCTCTTTACCCCATTGTGGCCACCCGAGAGTTTCATTGCCCTGGGATTTAAAGGCAGAATGGTTCACCCCACAAGAAAAGCTTCCCTTTGGTATAACCAGACCCAGGTTCCAACAGATGCCAAGTTCCAAAATCAAACCAGAAAGGGCTGGAGAAACACAGCAGGTTGGCTTAGTTTTTTCCAGCACTTTCCTGTTTTTATTCCGGCAACTGCAATACCTTGCTTTTTCACCAGGTTTGGAGCCTGGGTCAAGCTGTGGGCAGTGTCATAAACCTTGTTGTAGTCACCGTGACTCACCAATTTAATCACCACAACCCACAAAACACTCCACCCTCTCATGGATCCTACCCACCTATTTAATCTCTGGCCACAGACCCTGGCCAGTCATGTCCATCATGGTCCCTACTGCTGCAATCTCTCTCAAAATAATCCTAAATTGAAAGACTGACAAGTAGAATGGTTGATACATCTCGCCACTTTTCTGCGAATGTTGCCCTCCAGGCAGTTTCCCTGTGCATTCACTGGTGGTTATAGTAAGTGTTGTAAAGTGCTTGCAACTACAGGAAACAGTGAAAGAACATAGAACATAGAACAGTACAGCACAGAACAGGCCCTTCAGCCCACAATGTTGTGCCGACCATTGATCCTCATGTATGCACCCTCAAATTTCTGTGACCATATGCATGTCCAGCAGTCTCTTAAATGACCCCAATGACCTTGCTTCCACAACTGCTGCTGGCAACGCATTCCATGCTCTCACAACTCTCTGTGTAAAGAACCCGCCTCTGACATCCCCTCTATACTTTCCACCAACCAGCTTAAAACTATGACTCCTCGTGCTAGCCATTTCTGCCCTGGGAGATAGTCTCTGGCTATCAACTCTATCTATGCCTCTCATTATCTTGTATACCTCAATTAGGTCCCCTCTCCTCCTCCTTTTCTCCAATGAAAAGAGACCAAGCTCAGTCAACCTCTCTTCATAAGATAAGCCCTCCAGTCCAGGCAGCATCCTGGTAAACCTCCTCTGAACCCTCTCCAAAGCATCCACATCTTTCCTATAATACGGCGACCAGAACTGGACACAGTATTCCAAGTGCGGTCTAACCAAAGCTTTATAGAGCTGCAACAAGATCTCACGACTCTTAAACTCAATCCCCCTGTTAATGAAAGCCAAAACACCATATGCTTTCTTAACACAAGGATTGAAGATTCTGTCCTCACTGACCTGCTTGCCTTCTCCTGGTCTCTGTGCTCCATGTATAAAGGAGAAAGTGAAATGAAATGTTTGTGGAGACTTGAGAGTTAAGATCCCTAATTTTGCTCCTGAAATGAGTCATTTTTAGATTTAATGCGTAACTGAAACCAGAGACTATTTGAACAAACTGATACTGAATGTTTATATCTTTTGAAGATTAAGTGCACTCTGTTCTGTTGCCTGTCTGACTGTCCAAGGTCTCCTCTACAAAAACAACATGTATGAGGGTGGTTTAGAGAGCAGGACAGGTGTTCAGCTAAATTTGATAATTCCCACTTATAAACCTCGCTGTAAATTAATCTGAGGATTGTGTCTTTAACATGCAAACTCTTTTTACCTTATATTTAACAATCTGATCTGATGATGCAAACTGCATGAATTTTGTGTGATAGTGTGGCCTGATACAGCTGCTGCTTCACAATAATGAAGTGATCATGTCTATTGATCCTGTTATTCTTTCAGCTGGAGCTGCATATGGTCCCTTGACACTATTTAAATGAGTCCCCAGGTCAGGTGCAGACTGTGCGTTAATGTATAGTGAGTAAATTAGATTTCAGAGTTTGTACAAAATAACCTTGTTTAGCTGTTTTTATCTGAATAGAGGCACCTACTGCCACTACTTGACTTCACCTCAGCCAAAATTCCACCAGAAATTATATTTGCCAATACAGGTGATTGCAAGTACAACCAACACATCCCTGATATTGAACACATTCCTGGGTATAAAGCACAGTCCTGGGTGTTCCACACATTCCCGGATAGGTAACACATTCTGGAAATGGAATCCATTCACAGATATGCAACACATTCCTGCTTAAACAACATATTGCTAGATATGCCACTCGTTCCCAGATATACAACACATTCCAGGAAAACAACTTGACTAAGAACTTGAGGTGAATCACTCCCAGAGTTGTGCGATATTTGTGTCAAGTTTGGATGTTCAGAAGCATAATGAGGAGGGACTTTACAGATGGAAGCTGGTACAAGATTAAAACATTCTTGACTCTATATCTGCAATAGATACAGATTCTGAGAAATTTTAGGCTTATGCTATCTAAAATGGGACAATGGTGGGTATATTGGGTTTGGTCACAGATCAGCTGTGATCTTATTGAACAGTAGAATAGGTTTGAGTTGAGGGGCTGAATGGCCTCATCCTGTTCCTATGTTCCTTTTAGGGACATCAGTGGTAGATAGAGAAAGGAGGCTAAGTGAAGGGAGCAGGATAGGATGGGAGGGAGAGCCCATGGCTGTCAAATCCCTCTGAGTATCAGCCTCTCATCAGGAACCTCATAGCCTTACAGATGTACAAATGTCACCATTCTGTGGAGCATTACTCGCCTTTTAATAGCACCTATTTCCACATTTAGAGCAGCTAATTTTTCACCCAGAAGTGGTTTCCGTGGTTTCCCGTGACTGAGGGTTGTTCTGGTTCATCAACGTGCCTTCACTGACACTTGATTCATTTTAAAACGCCTTCGGTTATTCAGGCAGATTAACTCAGGGACCATGGCCTGATCTAGTTGCATTCTACTAATCCAGCTTCCTGCAACATACAAGAATTTCCTCCTTTCTTTCACTCTACCCCTTTTTCCTCACTTTATACCTCATTCTGCTTTACTCCCCTCCACCAGTCCCCCCTCCCCTTACCTCACTTCACATTTCTTTCCCCGCTCCCTTCCCTATCCTGATTGCCCCTCCCTACCCTCCCTCTTCCAACATTCACCCTCAGCTTCTTCATCTCTACCCTCACCTTCCTCCTCCTTACCCTCACCTGTCTTCTCCCTACCCTCAACATCCCCCTCCATACCCTCCCTTCCTCCTCACACTTAGCTTTGTCCTCCCTACGCTCACTCCTTCCCATCCTCACTTTCCTCCTCACCTGCCTCATCCTCTTCCTTGCCCTCACTGTCTCCTCAGCTCTCCCTCTTTGACCCAGTATTGAGCTATGTGTGATGTCACTGTCCTGCAAGATGCAACAACATTGTTATTTATATAACACATTAATGGTGCAAAGAACATTTTCCAAGTGGTTAATCAAGCAAGAATCAGCATTAAGCTACATTAGTTCAGGTGACTGCATTAGGTTTTAAAGAGAAATAAGAGAGGACAGTGAAGCAGGAGAGCAGAGAGGCTGAAGGTAGCTAAAGGTGTGAGCACCAGTACTGGAGCAATGAAAATTTGGAATGTATGAGAGACCAGAATTGGAGAAGCACAGAAATCTGAGGGCACAGGTCTATCACTGTATACCACTCGGATACAGTACTGGTAGGGACAGGTCTGTCACTGTGTAACACTGGGGTACAGTATGGGTGGGGGCAGGTCAGGCACTGTGTAACACTGGGGTACAGTATAGGTAGGGAAAGGTCTGTCACATTGTAACAGTGGGATACAATACCAGTGAGGGCAGGTCTGTCACTGCGTTACAGGTGAGTACAATTCTAGTGAGGGCAGGTCTATCGCTGCATTACAGGTGGGTACAATACTAGTGATGGCAGGTCTGTCACTGTTTATCGCGTTAAAATTGCCATAGTCCCAGAAGAAACCGTAGGGATGCTAACTCATTGGAGAGAGATGACTGGTAGTTCTTTAACCAGAGGGTCATCACAACACAGGCGTGGGGACAAAGGAGTGTTTGAGAAGGAACGCCCTTCATGGTAGCTTCAGCCACTTGAGGGAATTGAACCCGCACTATTGGCATCAGTCTGCATCACAAACCTCCCATCCTGCCAACTGACCCCTGACTGTATGACACAGGTAAAGGGTCTGTCATCGTACACAAGTGAGATACAGTCCTGGTGGAGACAGTTTTATGGTAAAGGGCTGTACAAACTGTGTGTATGATGGAGGAGGTAGGGCACTGACCCTAACTGGTCAGTGCATCTGCAACAAATCACAGTGTCCACATCATGACTGAATTCACCTTCATGATTCTCTGGCTTATTTTTAATCTTGTGTTTAAACTTAACTCTTCCAGAGATTACTTGTTGCTGTTTTCAATCTCTTTCAGTGCTCTGTGTAATTAATTTTGAGATATTTGAATTCTATGCAATGAACTGAGAGCTGCTTGCTGCTACAATCATTTATATAATGCTGGTTGTTTTGTAGAATCTATATCAGAAGCTTTATGTAATCTTTGTTATTCCTTCAAGCTGAACTGAACCTGCCCTTGTCAGGATGGCTTCATGTCGCCACCTGGTGGGTTTTCAAGGGCAGTGTCCCCAATGCTTATGATACATTGGAACCAGTTTATAACTTTGTGTTTTCAGAAACTATGCAAAAACAGACAATAATTCCAACAAAAGTAAAAATTATCTGGGACTCTGTAACTGAGAATTCCTAAGAAACTGAGAGATACACCACTTTAACCAACTATTAACTTTAAAACACTTTATAAACAAGCATTATTATTATGCAAATATATTTTTATATTCAGCTGTTGAAGCCTGAACCTGACTGAGACAAAATTGTGAACACAGCATCTTTATGGAGTCAGTTCCTGCTCAGTTACTATCTGGAAAATGTCAAACTGTCTTTAATTATCTATTACTGCTGTCCTTGCTGATCCTACACTATTACAGCAGCTAATTGCATTACATGGCACAGTACAATTACAGGACTGACTACAAATGCAGGTAATTTGTATATTTTCTTACTATTACCTTAAAAACAAGTCCTTTGGCAATTCAGGTTCCTCTGTTTAAACAGCAAAACAGCATTTAATCTGCGATTAGCATAAATGACAGGTGCACAGAAAAAACCCAAGCTCTGAGCTGGTGCCAGACAAGTAACTGCTCTACAAACAAATTACTGAGCATATGCCTTAAAATAAATTAAGATGTGACTTCTTTTATAAAAAATTATACATGCTGTTTGTAACTCACACTGGCAAGTTTTTGATATTGTTACTGGTGTAATCAGCATTATTTACCTTTTCGCCCTGAAAGACAATCAGTCCTTGACCTCAAAACTGCCCAATCTGGTGATTTCATACAGAAAAGGGCAGGATATTATATTTTATCTCTGCGTACTTGGGCTACAAAAGAGCAAAGAACAAGCATGACATGTCCCCAGTCACGGACCAATAATCTCTAATGGATCAAGGGCAGTTGTTAGTTAAGGACAACATTGTTACCTGTGAAACTCAATGTCTGTGGAACCAGTATTGCAGTGAGAATATGAACCTTCATGAAGTGTCCCGTAGTGAGAGTGAGCCACTCCAGAAACTACACCCCAAAGAGAGTCAGCACCTTCAGGAAGTGTTCCCCAAAGAGAGTCAGCACCTTCAGGAACTGTATGCCACTGAGAGTCAGCACCTTCAGGAAGTGTTCCCCAAAGAGAGTCAGCACCTTCAGGAACTGTATGCCACTGAGAGTCAGCCTCTTTAGAAACGACATCCCAGTGAGACTCAGCACCGTCAGGGACTGCATCCCAAAGAGAGTCAACACCTTTAGGAACTGCATCCCAGTGTAGTTCAAACTTTGAGTACTATGTTGTGGCCTCAGTTATTAAAGGGATTCATGGGGCATGGCACCAGGTTAGACTTGGGTTTTTCTGTTGCAAGGCTTGAACACTGTGCAGTCCAAAATGTCTAGAAATTGTCATTATTCAAACTCTTTCATGATTCAGTCATTTGAGAGAACTCTATTCATTTCCTTGTGTTCTGGTACAATGTATAGAGATAAGACACGAGTCATTTGCATTCTTGTTTCGGATGAGCAAATAACCACTGGTTACTCCTGGTGAAATGTTATATCATTTAAAGTTTAAGCATGAATGTCACAGAGCTTTTAATTGAGACAGTTTTAATCCTACTGTGATTGTATCAATGAGAACATCCTATGATCTATCTCAAATATTCTGCCAAATTTTAACATCTAAAATTTTATCGAACAGAAAAATTTACAATGTGCTATAATTTATTCTGTGTTGTGTGTAATAGATGATGGAAATTTTAACCAACCCATTAACTCGATACGAAATATACAAACCCATCCCAAATGAGCCTGATTCAGCCTGACTCAAGTCAAACCAATCCATTCAAATTCACATGAAACTGCTCCATATGACCCAAGCTGAGCCAATCCAACCTAACTCTACTCAAGCCAACTCAGCTCAATCTCACCCAATCCAACCCAACACAACTGAAATCAGGTCAACCCAACCCAGCTCAAACTAACCCAATCTAACTAAACACAAGTCAAACCACGCAGATCAACTCAAACCAATCTAACGCAGCTCAACTCTAGCTATGTCAACTCAAACCAACTCATTCCAACTTCAGCCAAGCCAACCTAGTACAATACAAAATTATTCAACCAGCCTAATTCTAACTGGCCAACCATCTCAACCCAAACAAACCCTTCCCAATTGAAAGTAATTCAGCTAACTCTGAGCAGAAATGACCCAGCTGAACAAAATCCAGCCAAATTCAACCCAGATTAGAGCCAACTCAACCCAACTCCATTCAATCCAGTTCAACTCTACCTAACTCCACTAAGATAAGAACAAAGTGCAGGAGAAACTCAGCAGGTCTGGCAGCATCTGTGGAGTCCAATAAGAAAGTTCTGAAGAAGAATCATGCTGGATTCAAAATTTTAACTCAGCCTCAGATGCTGAGCTTCTCCAGCACTTTCTGTCTTATTTCAAATATCCAGTATCCGTAGTAATTTGCTTTTATTTGAGTGTCCAACTTAAACTGGGTTTAACTGAACTCAATTAACTTGGTGCAGATCAACCTTGATACAAAACCAGCAGAGAAGAAAGCTTCAGTCTAAAACATTCTCTTGAGAAAGCTGGTGAAACTCAGCAGGTCTGGCAACATCTACAGAGAGAAGAACGAGGTTAACATTTCAAATCTAGTGTGACTGTGCTTCAGCTGTTCAGTCTTCTCCTTTTTCATATTGTTAACTCTGTATTTCTCTCCACTGATGCTGCCAGATTGGCTGAGCTTCTACAGCATTCTCAGTGTTTGTTTCAGATTTCCAGCTTCTGTCGTACTTATCTTTTATTTGAGCTGCAACCTAAGTTATTTGCAGTTTCAGCCAAGAGTAGGGCTAAGGGTACACCCATTCAAAAATAAGATGCGAGGAGCTGGAATTGAAAGGGCAGAGGGCAGTCTAGACAGGTTGGACTGCATAAACTTATTTAGAATGAATATAAAATATATGTTTAAAACACTTCACAATCAATTACTTCCGCTTTGCTGTACACCAGTGATTATCTTAATTAATAGTTATTGAATTTTCACCTGCAATATGTTTCATTTTGTTTAAAGGGGGGAGCTGACAATCATTTGTAAACATGCCCTCCCTGTCTTTGCTATGAAATTTGTACACTGCCTATTAGCAACATTATCAATAAACGTCTCACATACAATCAGAATATTTGTACTGTTTGTTTTATTCTCACATTAGCTTATACTTAAAATCAAAAAGAGAGTGCAACTTTTTGATCCTGAACTTTGTATTCACCTTTCTGCTTCAGTGTTGGAAGAGCTCTCCTAGACTCTGAATATTTTGTTGTTGCTTCATAAGTGACAAGCTAGAGGCTTATCTCAGGACAAGTCCTGTAAGCTTCAAACTGAGTTTCTGACATAAGACAATATCACAGTTACATACTCAGTGCCACAACTTATTGGATTTTTGTTGCTGGCATTTGGCTGCCTTAATTATCAAACAGGGACCCACAAGCACTTTCTTCTCTCAGCTTGGAATGTTGTCCTGGAGAAGTGGATTCCTGCAACATGTGTGAACATTAAAAGTCATGTTAGGGTAGGATCTGCATATGGCCCAGTAGTATCCCACTGCAAATATCACCCTAAACTGGAGAGACAACGGCAAAATCTCGAGGTCCATAGTAATGCTCTGAGGACATGGGTTCATGGCAATTGGCAGAATTTAAGAAACAAGCTAGTCTTCGGAGAGTTGATCAAGAAGCTATCAGTAATTATTGTAAAAAAAAGCCATCTGTCTCACTCATGTCTGACACTCACTGTACTTTGTATGCTTTTAGCATGACATCCTTATTTTTATTCTTGATTCCCTTTGAATTAATGGTCAATATTCCGTTTCTCTTCCCTGTTACCTGCTGGACTTGTATGCAAGCTTTTTGTAATCTGTCTATACCCGCAGCTAAAGCTGAGTGTATGACTGTGATTCAATCTGAGAACCTACCAGTGACATAATCTGATGGTTTCTGCATGTCTGACTGATGTTCTACTTGTGATTGTATCCAGGTCTAATGTCTGAGAGTTGTGACTGTATCAAGACTTTTTTTAATGACCAGGATGATGGTACCACTGGCTAGGCAGCACTTATTACCCATTCCTAATTACCCCGAGGGCAGTTAAGAGTCAACCACATTGCTGTGGGTGTGGAGTCACGTGCAGGCCAGACTAGGTAAGGTCAGCAGTTTCCTTCCCTGAAGTACATTAATGTCCTGCATGCCTGACTGATATTCTACTTCTGACTGTTGTCTATTGAAACAGGCCCACTGGCCCAACAAGTCCACACTGACCCTCAGAGCATCCCACCCAGATCCATCCTCCATAACCCCATCTAGTCTACACATCCCTTAACACAACGGACAATTTAGCATGGCCAATCTGCCTAGCCTGCACATTTTTGGACTTGTTGTAACTGTGTCAAGATATGGCTGCAAGTCTAGCTCTGACTGTTTCTGTGTGTCTTTGAGTCTATCTGTGAGTGTATCTGCGTCAATGTTGGAGTCTGTTACTAACTGTATTGATGTGTGTCTGAGAGTCTATTTGTGACTGTTTCTGGGTGTGTATGAATGTTCCTGTTACTGTATCTGGCTATGTGCCTGAGAGTCCACCTGTCTGTATCTGGGCATGTCCCAAAATTTAGCTAATACTACGTCTGAGTGTGAGTCTTTGAGTGTACTTGTACTTATGACTGTATGGGATATGTCTCAGAGACTCCACGTGTGTGTGTGTGTGTGTGTGTGTGTGTGTGTGTGTGTGTGTGTGTGTGTGTGTGTGTGTGTGTGTGTGTCTGTCTGTCTACAAATTCACCTGTGACTGTATCTCAGTCTATGTCTGAGAGGTTGACTATAATTATGCCTGATTGTATTTCTGAAAGTTGACTTGTGACTGTGTTTGGATGTGTGCCTGAGTGTATCCATCACTGTATCTGAGTGTGTGTGTTAGTCTACCTGTGACTATCTGATGTGTGTTTCAGAGTCCACCTGTGACTGTATCTGGGTATGCATCTAAGTGTGCTTGTGACTGTGTGTACAACGAGCATGATGCAGTTTTAAGGTTTCCAGTTGCTGCTTGGCAACCTTATTGACCAAAGACGTAAAAAGAAAGAAAATTAAACATTGTAATGCTGTGAAGCAAAAAATCTTCCCTGGCTGACAGCAGGGCTATCTGATTTTATGATTTTATTTAAACATCATTAGAGTTTGTGAACTGAGTTGAAACATAGCAGATTCCTTTTCAAATTGGTTTAACCCTTGCGTATTCAAATCTTTTGTATTTAGCACAGACTGCAGACAGAAATACTTGATTTGCATAGCACTATTCCTGACCTCAACTTCACAAAGCATTTTACTGAGAAAGTACACAGTAATAAAGAAAAAAGAAGGCTGGAATGCAAATTCAATACACAGCTAGGATACTGTTGGGATGTGGGAGTCATATTCAAGCCCAGTATTTAATCTGAAGAATTGTCTTTGGACTCAAAACATTGACTCTTTCTAACTCTGCAAATGCTGCCAGAAATACTGAGTTTCTCCAGCAATCTCCATATTTGTTTCAGATTTTCAGCCTCCCACAGCATTTTGCTTTCATTCCTGTATTTATTGTCAGTCTGAAATCACACTGGAGAAGGTGGTGGTGAGTCATTTGTCTGTCTGAATGGCTAACTCACTTGTAGGCCATTTCTAAGGGCAGTCAAAAGAAAGCATTTTGTGGATCTGGAGTCACACGCAGTGAGATTGAATAAGATTGGCAGATTTCCTTCCCTGTCAGACATTAGTGGACCAGATAAATTTTCACGCCAATGCAGTTTCATTGTCACTATTATGAGTAGTTTTTTTTTCCAGATTTTATTCATTATACCCCTATCCCATAGCTTTGAGCTTGTTCCAAAAGGAGGTTCCCCAGAATTCAGCAATAACTTTCGAAGGGAGCTGTATAAGGGGAATGAGACTAATCGGATAGCTCACACAGATGGCACCATTGAGGAATTCTGTAGTTTTTCAGTTGTTTAAAGACTTTATTTTTGAGTCAAACTGCAGTTTGCAAACTCTCCCCTCCACTAACTCTCCACTTAATCACTTACTGCAGAGTTGCTACATTTTAGCCACAAACTGAAGTCTGATGAATGGGCTGTAATTCAGTGCTGCTCTCTCCCTGCTCTTGCTATCCAGTAGGTGAGGGAGCAGTGTCCAGCTCTGCAGGTAGCACGTGGAAAGGTTCCTTTGTGACACAGTTCCCACTACCAAAGCTCAATGCTGACATTGACACACTGCCAGTAGCAAAGATTCTGTCAACTAAGTGAGACATAGTAGACTCGGCAAATCAGCCTGTGGGAACAGCATCAAAACAAAACAAAATGAGATATAGTTTCTCTTTCTGGTTAAAATAACAATTTGAATTTTTATATTGCCTTTCAGAACAGTAGAGCTTCCCAAAGTCTTCAGACCAGGTGAAGTACTGCTGATGTGTAGTTCCAATTGTGGGAAGTACAGCAGCCAATGCATCTATAGCAACCTCCTACAAACAGAGAAGTGATAATGAGCAGGTTATCTGCTTCACTGATATGATTGGGGGATTAATGTTGCCGTAGCCAAGGGTGCTAATTCTCTGATCTCCTATGAAAATGGTCATTGGATCATTTATATCCACCTGAGGCAATAGACAGGCTTTGTTTAACATCTAATCAGAAAGTCAACATCTCCAATACTGCAGCAGTCCCTCAGTACTGATCCTCTGATATGGCATTACTCCGTCAGTACTGACCTCCAACACTGCAGCACTCCTTCAGTACTGACCCTGCAACACTGTAGCACTCCCTCATTACTGATCCTTCAACAGTGCAGCACTCCCTCAGCTCTACTCTTCCAACAGTGCGGTCCTCTTTTGGTACTGACACTCCAATGACGTATTGCTCCATCGGTACTGACAGTCCCAGAGTGCAAATGCGCCTTCTGTACTGAATCTCCAACAGCATTGCCTCCTTTAGTACCATTAGGACAACACAGGGCTCTCAGTATTGACCCTGAGACAATGCAGAAATCTCTCAGTATGAGATAACACAGTGTGGAGCTGGAGAAACACAATAGGCCAAGCAGCATCAGAGGAGCAGGAAAGTTGACATGTCGGGTCAGAACCCTTCTTCAGAAATGAGGAGGAGGAAGGGAGCTCATAGATAAATAGAGGGGAGGGATGAGGCTGGGAAAGGAAGATGGGATGGTGATAGGTGAGGGCAAGTAGGGAGTGGTGGGGATTGGTCAGTGAGGTGTGTGGGGCGGATAGTTCGGAGAGAAGATGGGCAGATTGTGTCAGGTCAAGGAGGCAGGATCAGAGTAGGGGTTGGTCATGGGATGAGGCTGGGGGTGGGGAGATTTTGAAACTGGTAAAATGTACATTTAGGCCATTGGGCTGTACTTGGTGGAAAATGAGGTGCTGCTCCTCCAGTTTGCGGGTGGCATCATTGTGACACTGGAGGTGGCCCAGGATGAACACATCACCCAGGGAGTGGGAGGGGGTGTTGCTGATGAGAAGGTGTTGTTATTTGTTGTGATCAGAGCACGAATGCTCTACAAAGCAGTCTCCAAGCCTCTGCTTGGTCTCATCAACGTAAAACCAGCCGCATTGGGAGCAGCAGATACAGTAGACCAAGTTGACGGATGTGCAGGTGAATCCCTGTCTAATGTGGAAGGTTTGTTTCATGCCTGGGATGGAGGTGAGGTGGGAGGTGTAGGGGCAGATGTAACACTTCCTGCAGTTTCTGGGAAAGGTACTGAGGGTGGTGGGGCTAGTGGGGAGTGTGAAGTGGACAAGGGAGTTGTGAAGAGAGCAGTCCCTATGAAAGGCAGATAGGGGTGGGGAGGGAAATATATTTTTGGTTGTGGGGTCAGATTGCAGGTGGCAGAGGTGTTGGAGAACGAAATATTGGATTCAGAGGTTAGTGAGGTGATATGTGAGGACAAGGGGGACTCTATCTTTGTTTTTGATGGGGGCAGGGGATGTGAGGGCAGAGGTGTGGGAAACAAGAGATGTAGTTGAGAGCATTTTCGATCACTGAAGGTGGGAAGTTATGGTCCTTGAAATAAGAGGGCATCTGTGGTGTGTGAGAGTGGAATGCTCCATCTTGGGAGCAGACACAGTGGAGGCAGAGGAATTGGGAATAAGGCATCTCATTCTTGCAGGAAGGTGGGTGAGAGGTGGTGTATTCTAGATAGCTATAGGAGTTGGTAGGCTTGAAATAGATGTTGGCTTTGAGATGTTCACCAGAGATGGAGACAGAGGAGTCCAAGAAGGAGAGGGAAGTATCAGAGATGGTGCAGGTGACTTTAAGGTTGGGTGAAAGAAGCTGTTCAAGCTTCTCATGGGAGCATGAGACAGTGCCGATAGTCATCAATGTAATGGAGGAAGGGAGGGGATGGGGGCAGTGTAGCAGCAGAAGAGGGACTG
The DNA here is from genome assembly GCF_030684315.1 of Stegostoma tigrinum. Classification (NCBI taxonomy): domain Eukaryota; kingdom Metazoa; phylum Chordata; class Chondrichthyes; order Orectolobiformes; family Stegostomatidae; genus Stegostoma; species Stegostoma tigrinum. The sequence continues at coordinate 54,678,920 of NC_081367.1, forward strand.
TTCCATGTATCCTACAAAGAGGCAGGCATAGCTGGGACCCATGCGGGTTCCCATGGCCACCCCCTTAGTCCATAGGAAGCGGGTGGAGTTAAAGGAAAAGTTGTTCAGGGTAAGGACAAGTTCTGTTAAGCAGATGAGGGTGTTGGTGGAGGGCGACTAGTTGGGCCTGCAGGAGAGGAAGTAGTGGAGGTCTTTTAGGCCATTTGTGTGGGGGATACAAATGACCCTTCGACAGTGCAGCACTCCCTCAGTACTGACCCTCCAACAGTGCAGCACTCCCTCAGTACTGACCCTCCAACAGTGCAATGCTCCCTCAGTACTGACCCTTCGACAGTGCAGCGCTCCCTCAGTACTGACCCTCCAACAGTGCAATGCTCCCTCAGTACTGACCCTTCAACAGTCCAATGCTCCCTCAGTACTAACATTCTGACGGTCCCTCATACAGTCCCTCTAACTGTGCTGTGCTCCCTCATTACTAACACTGCGACTGTGCTCTACTCCCTCTTTACTGACCCTCCAACAATGTACCTTCAAGGCTGACACTCAGTTGAAGAATCATAGTGTCAAAGAACATAGAAGGAGGTCCTTTGACCCACCATGTTTATGTCAACAACAGACCATACCAATCCCATTTACCTGCATAATAAAATGTGAGGCTGGATGAACACAGCAGGCCAAGCAGCATCTCAGGAGCACAAAAGCTGACGTTTCAGGCCTTCATCAGACCCTCTCTGATGAAGGGTCTAGGCCCGAAACGTCAGCTTTTGTGCTCCTCAGATGCTGCTTGGCCTGCTGTGTTCATCCAGCCTCACATTTTATTATCTTGGAATCTCCAGCATCTGCAGTTCCCATTATCTCTGATACCATTTACCTGCACTTCATCCATGCCTGATTTTGCCTTGGTATTTTAAGAATTCATTCAGATGTTTCTTAAATATTATGCAAATAACTGGTTTCACCACCCCCGAGGCAGCATGTTCCATACTTCTACCAGTCTCTGGGTATTTATTTTTCTTGGATTCCTCTTAACCACTAGCTTCAATGTATGCCCTCTGGTCTTAGACACACCTGCAGTGGGGAAGTGATTCTTACTAACTACTCTGTCTAGGCCTCTCATAACTTTGTATACCCCATCTGATCCTCTGTTAGCCTCCTTTGCTTGTGGGAAAACAAACCCAGCTTACCTAGTCTGACCCCATAACTGAGACTTTCCGCCACAGGCAACATCCTGGTGAATCTCCTCTGCACCGTCTGTGGTGTAATCACATCCTTCCAATAGTGTGGCAACTAGAATTGCATGCAGTATTCCATCTGCGGCCTAACTGATATTTTATGAAGTTTTAATAGGACTTCCTTGCTCCTATATTCTACGCCCCAGCTAATGAAGACATTCCAGTATAGCACTCCCTCAGGACAGACCCTCTAACAGTGTGTCTTTCCCTCAGTATTGACCATCTGACGGTACAGCACTCCATCAGTATTGACCCTCTGACAGTGCAGCACTCCCTCGGTACAGCACCAAAGTGTCTGACTCGTTCATAAGATTATCTTTGTGACAGCAATATCCCTGGGGGATTGACATCCTGTTTCACTAAATTAATTAACACTGTGTTGACAGCCACCAGTCAAGTTGCTGCTATTTTGATTTCAGGCATTTTGCTGATGGCCTAACGGAATGGTGTGTCTTCGCAGTGTGACCAGATCGAATGACATTGAGTCTGACGTCATGAAATATTTAAATTTTACCTTATGATACATTTCAGTTCTGTAAACTGTTGTTAAGTTGTATCACTGTGAGGAATTCTGACCAATGGAATGTAAACTGTGAGCAAGTTCATCACTAGGTCCAGTGTCACATTCTTTCAGGGAGAAACTTCCTCTGGTGAGGTCAGCAACATTCCTGGGGGCATAGACCATCAATCAGATCCAAATGTTATATGGGTCACAGGGGTTTACTGAGTAACCAGACCAGAGGTTGCTCAGGTTCAAGGAAGCACTGAAATGCCATTTGGGTGCCATTTGGGCTCTCATTTCTCTGTTGCAAACATGAGTTTTATTCACCAGGGCCCTGCCTTTGTCTCATTTTCAGACATTCTCTTCAGAAATTCAAGCTTGAATGTGCCTCCACCTTGCTTATGTATGCTCTGCATCCTCACCACTCACTTGAGTAAATAACATCTTTTGTTTCTTTGGCAGTTCACCTTAAATTGCTCCTGCATCGTTCCGTTTAGAGAATTAGGATTTAATTAAATGGAGATGTTTATGATGATTAAAGGATTTGTGAGGCTAGATAGAAATGTCTCCAGAGGTGGAGGATGGGGGCTAGCAAGCTGAGAATAAGGTGTCTGAACTTGCCTGTTCAGAAGAACATCTTCACACGTAGAGGACTGAAAATCTAGGACCCTCACTGTCAAAGAGCTGTCCTTTCTCGGGGTCAGTTTTCAATTCTGATTAGATTTACATTGGGCGTCAAAAGGGAGATAAACAAGGTTAAAATACAAAGTGCCAGATGAAACGTTGTAATTGAATGGTGGGTTGGGCTGAGGGACTTAATGCTTACTTCCTGTTTCTATGATATGCTAACCTGCCTGACCATATCCTCTGTGGATAGCTGCAGCCCAACCCAGCAGCAGGTAGAGTCAAACTGTAAGTGCCACAAAGATCTTCAAACTTTTATCTTCAAACCTGGTGAATCCAATCATCCTGGCCAGCATCCACAGACCCTACCCTGCACAGGCTCCACCACTTGCAGGCCTCATCGTCTGCAGTCGCAATCCTCTGTAGGCTCCACCATCTTTAGGCCCTGTCCTCTATTCTCCCTCTGGGAGAAGACAACAGCTCAGAAGGAATTATTTCGAACACAAGCCCTGTGGGCTTCATCCCTTGTTGGGGTCGTGTTGTGTAGGTCTCAACTTCTGTTCGGCTCTGTCCTCTATTGGGGGCATGCTCTATAGGCCTCATCTCTTGTTGGACCAATGTTCTTTAGGCCCCATTCTCTAGTGGGGCCATGTTCCATAGGCCTCATCCTCTGCAGGTCTCACTTTCCTTGATCCCACGTTCCCCACGGCACCACTCTTTAAACATCCCTCTCTTCAGACATGCCCTCCCCAAGTACCTACCCTCCACAGGCTCCTCTCTCCTATTGGCTGCACCATCCCACTTTGCTCATTGCTCCTCTTGCCCACAACACCCCGCTGTCACAATCCATCAGTTTCGTATCCCAGGCTGCACTGGGGTGATCAGCATTCACCATGACGGAGAGGGATACAGCCTAGAAAAATCACTATCTTCATTCCATCTTCCAACCTCTCCAAATGTGAAGACTTTCAAAGTATTGAATTCATGGCCCAATGAATTTTAAAGCAGTTGAAACCAAAAAAAACTGTGGTTGCCGAAAATCACAAACAAAAACAAAAGCAGGGCTGGCAACATGTGGGGGGAGAAATCAGAGTTAACATTTCCTGTCCAGTGACCTTGTCCTTCGAACACGGTTTAATTTAATCACTGATTTTACGCATTAATAATAGCTTGGCCTTTGAGGCCTACCACTCTCAAGGCCCAGGCATTAATTAGGAGGTCTCCTGCCAGAAGAACCATGTGAGTTGTTTGAACATTCAGATCAAGCACCAGCTGCTGAATTTCCAAATGGGAGAAGGTTTTCCCTAATCAGGGAATGAGCTCAGATTGTGCAGAGATGCAGTTAAAACCCCAAATCTCAGTTTCTGGTCTGTTTCTCATCTAAAATACTCAAAACTGCTCAACTTCAATGACTGTCTTGGATCTTTATTGAATTAAGGTTGGATGCTTGCAGTGAGCGCCACATGGTAGAGATCACAGGAATATGGCAAGCCAGGAGGCACATTAATACAGTATTGCATTTCTATCCCCAACGCACTTCAGCAGCAACTGTCGTTAAAATGTCTGAGTGGAAGTGAAGCGAAGTATGTTTGACGCAAATGGATTTTGTTTCTCCTTGACTGGAGCATTGCAGAACTTGATACATTATATTTGCAAAATGCAAGATGATTTGATATAACCTATATTGAAATGGTTCTCTCCTGAATGGCTAACAACTGTTCCAGTTATGGCTAACTCCTTAATCCACATCTTTTTGAATTGTTCCTAATCTACAACCTACAAATGGAACATTCTGCCCATCCAACAGATATCACATGAGCCTTCTTGATCTCAAATTGAGTTAACTCACCCTGATCCAATCATCGGTTTGTTCTGTTCTCCCTTACTGGTTCATTGATCCTACCTTCCAATGTTTCAACACTCCGTCTCAAACCATGAGACTAAGTTTGTGTTTCATATTCTCATTGCTCTGTAGACAGAAAAATCAATCAGAACAGTTCATGTATACCAGAATTTGGGGGTCTGGGGGACATTAAATTGTCAAAAATTTGCAAGGTGCATCAAAGACAAAACATTAAGTTTTCAAAAGTCAATTTGTTTGTTTACAGAGATTTATATTTATTAAGAATATACGTCCATTGGAAAGTCAGTGGTAACAGGTCAGTTTGCAATGAGTGAAGTTACCTGCACACAGCTACAGAGTCTGTCCCTGGCACTAGGTCACCCATTTATATCCTCAAATCCCATGACCCCTCTCTACCAAACAGCTCCTTTATTCTCAGAAACTTTCTCAAATATTTAAATTTAATTCATCAACTGGAACAGTGTTTCTGTGCACAGATTGGGTTTAGACATTATGAAGAATGTATGAATGTTCACGTGCTCCAGGAGAGAAGCTTCCACTGGCTGGAGGCCTAGAACTGGAGGGCGTAGGCTTGGAATACTGGAGGAGGGTATGTAGACTGAAATGAGGAGGAATTTCCTCCTCCAGTGAGGGTGGTCAGTCTTTGAACTTTCAACCCTAGAGGGCTATGGAGGCACAGTCATTGAGGGCATTCCAGGGATTGATGCATTGCTAATTACTCTTGGCATCAAGAGATAAAGAGATGGCATGGGAATATGGCATTGAGGAGATAATCAACCATGATCTAGAGTAGTGGGGCAGACTCACAGAGCTGAATGGCCTACTCTTGCCCCTATTTTGTTATGTACGCTGTGAGCTTTTTGGTAAGACTATAATAAACAGGAGTGGGAGTAGGCCATTCGGTCCCTTGAGCCCACGACATGATTCAATTAGATCATGACTGATTTACCCCTGGGTCCAACTCTTTCACAACTATCTGGGGTAGAGAATTCCCAACATTTCCAAAACATCAATGGGCTCCTGGCTCAAGTAGCAGTTCCAGCCACTCTTGCTTGAAAAGGTGTTGCCCGTATTCGTAAATTTGGTCAACTCTGGTATTGTCGGATACAGAATACACAAAGTACACAATACATAGAGCATAGAATAAGCAGGATACAGAATACAAAATATTCAGAATGCATTAGGTACAGAATGTATATGGTACTGACTGCATGTATAATGTCATAAATTCAGTCCTCCTGCACAGAAAGAGCCCATGCAGCCAAATAATATTAACTGTGGTTTGGAATTAACATTTGGTCACATGGATTTCCCAGGATTTGTTTCCTGACATGTTTTTGGGATTTGCTTCTCTCTTGGGAGAAGACAACAGCTCAGAAGGAATTATTTCGAACACAAACTGTTCCAAGCTTGAATCGCAACCCAGGAAGTCACTCCACACCACCGCCCCGCACCACCACCCCCCCCCCCCGCCACCCCAGCCCCGTAGTATACATTATTCAAAAGAATACATTATCCTGCACACTACTAAAAGTGAAAATGCAGTTTGAGAATACAGTTTCACTCTGCAGAACTAACTTGCTCAGACACTAATGTCCCTTCACCCCAACATTCTTTTACTGTTAATAACTCCCTTCTACTGCTTAAACGTGCTGGTAGAATCCTGAAATCAGATCCTCTGCAGATTCTGGCACTTTCTCTCTGACAGCCCCAGCTGATGAACCTTGTTATATGAGCTACAATTCTCCTGAAAAATCCTCGCTACCAGATCCATGTGGTGTGCCAGGGAACAGGCAGCCAGACAGTGGAGTCAAACTTTGACACGCATGAGATTTTCTCTCCAGTTTCTGGAGCTGGGCTCCTTTTTCCCACTGGGATGGATGGAATGCATTCCAGGAACCGTCCTCCCATCCAAGAGTCTTAAAAGTAAACAGTTTGATTAATGGGCTTTGTCATCTAAAAATGTTGCATGGCAATGGAATCTCGCCCTGATTCCACATGATCCGCGTGGGTTAGACTAATTCCTCTTTCCTCAGGGTTGATTGTATGAAGTTCAATTGTTCACACTCTCCAAATGCCAAACTATGGAGACGGACACATTCTCTCTCAACGCTAAAGAAAATTCAACTCTGTTCCCTGTAAGAACACATGTAATTGCCGGAATGCCAGACTAGGTTGAGTGCAGGTTAGCAGCTGGATTGGTTCCAGGTCAGATGGCAGTTATTGCTGGAGTTTAGCCAGGTAAGTGCATCCTGCTGGATTCAGATCAACAGCACATTCCCCAACTGGAATCTGTCCTGCAGGAAGATCTGTATCTGTGGAGGACAATCACAAAACCCACTGATGGCTGTCCTCCTGGTCCCAAATGTATAACTTTTCATAGACAGGAGTTTCTTCGTAACTACTGGCTGAGTCCACTTGTCTCTTCCTCCTGGGCAGCTGGGCCTTATGGATCATGTAAAATCTCAATCTGCTGTCCTTCATCTGGACACAATCCCAAGTCTCAACCAATCCCTGGCCACCCAACCCTGACTCAATGTCCACCCTGAGATCCTCCCACCTGGACACTGTCATAGGACACTGGACCCTTTGGAAAAAGCCAAGGAAAAAGTTGAGACTGCAGGATCTGACTAACGACATCCTCCTCCAGGAGCACTGGGACTGAACGGGACAGGCAACACATCGCGTCCCTTTCGTGAAAATCCGAGAATGAGAAACGGAATGAAAGTAACATTAGAGCAAAGATCAGAGCAAATTCTTTCCAGACGGTGATTTGTAATCACCGGGGGGAACGAGTGCAGGGAGCATCACAGAGGGAACAGAGCTGCGAAGGTTTGTCACAGGAGGCATGAACTTTAATAGAACCAGTGACCTCCTTATCCCTAATCAGCGGCACTTTCTAGAAAACGTCCTGTTCAAAGATGGCAACTATGAAAACTTCCAACTCGTTGCTCAAACTAGGGTCAAATTCAACTCATTTCCAGAAACACTTCAGTGTTTTGTTCAGCTTGGCTCTCACACACTTGCCTTGGATTCAGGTTGTGGGATCGGATCCCACTTCAGACGTTAAAGAACACACTTACCGGGACAAAGCTTCCCCTCTCCCGTAGCATTATCGAAAGTCACTCTCCCCATTCTGGTCCGCGGGCGTGGGCTGTGTGTAAATATTGGCTTATCTTTTTAAAATAGAAATATCCATTTCGTATAAATGTATTTATATCAATGAGCTTCAGAGGCAATAACTTCAGAAGAGGTAGTGTGTGGGGGGAGGGAAGGGGAGTATGCGAATTAAAGTCTTCCATGGCTGTAAAAAATTGAAAAGAATTACTTTTTATTTACAACTTAAATGTAGCAAATCAGACTCAATGTGAACAGAATAATATGCAAAACAACCAGAGGAGGAAAATTCATGTGGAACAGCTCAGTGTTTGTAAAGGCTGGGCAGGCGGCCAGTTCAGAGCAAGAGTTGTTAAATATAGCTCTCAGTGTTTCCACAGACACACACACACACACACACACACTGCTCTCTGCTTCTGTCTTGTGTGACAGTAACTGAAGAAGGTTCTGGCCTGATCCCAGAGAACATTGTGTTCTGGCAAAGACGTGAGCCGTGATGTCAATTCAGCCTGGAAAACAGATCCAGACAGCGAAGGCAGCCAGTGACTTAGTAAGCAGACTGAAAACATACATACACACACACACACACACACACACACACATTCACACACACAGAGAGACACACATGCACACACACACACGCACAGACACATACACACATACACACAGACACACACGCAAACACAGACACATTACATACACACATATACACGCACAGACACACACGCACAAACGCACAGACACACATTCTCTCTCACTTATTCACACTCTCACTAGACTGGTAATTCAGATATATAGATTAATGTTTTGGGACTGGTAGGATTTTTAAAAATCTAGAATTAAAAATACAACTAGCCTAATCAAACTGTGCAACCACTTGCATTTGTTGTAAAAACCTGGTTCGCTAATGTCTGTTAGGGAAGGAAATCTGCCATCCTTACCTAGTCTGGCCTACATGTGACTCTAGACCCACAGCAATGTGGTCAATTCCTGGTGTATGTTCCTACTGATTTCTCCTACCACTGCCTAAGCCTCTAAACCTGCACACTGCAGCACCGCTCAAACCAGGAGTGAATGTGTCTGCTCTGGCAGTTGCTGTGAGGCTGTACGGCTGAGCTGCCAGAGAGAACATTGTGATTAACTGCCCTCTGAAATGGTCGAGTGGGCCAACTCGGGATGGGCAACAAAATGCCTGCTTTGCCAAAGATGCACACATCCCATACAAAATCAAAAACAACGACAGATACACATCAAACACAGATAAACTCACCCTCACAGAAACACACATTCTCTCTGGCAGACACTCACGGTGCAATTTTCCCATCTCTGGAGGTGGCAAATGAGAAATAATTGGGCGAGTTGTCCATAAATGTACGCTCCACACCCCACCCCTCGGCACCTCTGCAATTATGAGCAGAGGCAAGAAAGTCCACCTTACCCACTTGCCAACATTTAAGGGCCTAAAGTGATCAATTAGTGACCATTTAAGGGCCTCAATCAGTGCACACCCTCCATTGCCACCTCCCTGGCAAGTGAGAGAGATGACTAGTTTCCTGACTGTAAACCCTGACTGTCTTACTTACTAGAGTGAGTCAGTGGCCTCTCTTTGAATTAATCTGGGAGTGAATGAAGTCATATTTGGTCTGTGAAAGCTACCCCAGGCCTTGCTTCAGAATGGCTGCTGCCCTCTCCCTGCAATCCCCTACACTGCATGAAAAATAGAAAGAGCAGTTACCTTCTCACCCCTAGATCTGCCGAGGAGTAGGACACAAGTAGTGAACTTTAGCACCCACAAGCTGCTGGCCTTTGATTAGCCAACAGCTTCTGATGACCCAGGGTGGGTTGAGAAGCTTGGATCCACTTACCTGTTAGCCCTGAATGAACTGAACTGGCCAGAGACCTGATCTGCTATTTTACTGGCATTGGGATACCACCACCATCTCAGTCATGTTTGTCACCACCAAACACACTCTCACCCACCCTTCAAAATGTTATTGGAAAATTTCGCCCTCACAGTCATTAATACATTCACTCTCATAAACACACAGGCACACACACAAGCACATTCTCATAGATACATAAACAAATACACACAGGCTCACAAAGTGCATTCCATTACGCGCCTGACATGTGCGCTCAGATTCTGTTTGGGTTTTCTGGAGGTAGGAAGTGATTTATTCGCTGCAGTATTCCTAGCCTCCAACCTACTGTTATAGGCGTAGTACTTATAATGGCTAGCCCAATTCAGTTTCTGGACAATACTAACCCAAAGGATATTGATACTGAGAGATTCAGTGATGGTAATGCCATTGAATGTCAGGGGCCAATGATAAGATCCCATCCATTGGAGGTGGTCATTGTCTGGCACTCGTGTGATGCAAATGTTACTTGCCACTTGTCATCCCAAACCTGGATATTTCTAAATCGTGCTGCTCTTCGACATGGACTGCTTCAGTAACTGAGAAGTTGTGAATGGTGGTGATCATTGTGTAATCATCGGAGAACATCCCCACTTCAAGCCTTATGATGGAGGGACGGTTGTTGATAAAGTAGCTGAAGCTGTTGGGCCTAGGACACTACCTCGAGGAACTCCTACAGAGATGTCCTGGAGCTGAGGTGACTGCCTTACAGCCACTACAACCATTTTCCTATATGCCAGGTATGGCACCAACTGACAGGGAGTCGTCTACCATGTTCCCTTTGACTCCAGTTTTACTAAGCTTCCACGACAGAGCACTTGGTCAAATGCGGTCATTCTGTGAAAGACAATCACTCTCAAATCAACTCTGAAATTCATCTTTTCTGTTGTTTGAATAAGGTCAGGAGCTGATTGATTGTCCTGGCAGAACCCAAACTGAGTGGCAGCGAGCAGGTTGTTGCTGAAGGAGTGCCAATTGATTGCACTATCAAACCCCTTCCATCAGTTTGCGAGTGATTGACAGACAAGTAGGGTTGGATTTGCCTGATTTTTGCAAACCTGGGCAGTTTCATAAGACTGAGAAATAGAAACAGGAAGAGGCCATTCAGGTCATCAATTCTGTTTAAACATTTGATAAGATCAGGGCTGATCTGATGTCATCTCAACTCCACTTTCATGCCGTTTTTAATTAAAAATCACTCTAAAACAACCTTAAATCTATTCAGTGACCCATCCGCCACTATTCACTCATGTAGAGCCTTTGGAAGTCTTACAACCACTAAGAGGAGAAATGTTTCCTCTTCTCTGAGTTAACCAGGAGAACCCTTCACTTGAAACTTGAACCCTCCTGTTTTAGACAATCCCACAAAGGAAATATCCTCTGAGTATCTAACCTGTCAAGTCATTTCAGAATCTTATATTTTGCAATATGATCACATCTCATTCCCCAAAACTTCAATTAGTGTAGTCCCAACCATCCCAACCTTTCTTCATAGACAAACCCTTTCATCCCAGGAATCGACGGACTGAACCCTCAATGAACAACAAACGATACAATGTTATACTTATTCAGAGAAGAGACCAAATCTGTAAACAATACTTTAAGTGCAGTCTCACCAATGCCCTGCACGGTATACTAAGATTTCCTGATTTGAACATGCTATCCTCTTTGTAATAAAGGGCAATGTTCCATAAGATACAGGAGCAGAAGTAGGCTATTTAGCCCATCCAGTCGCCGTAAAATGGTCATCAAGTTTGCAATTGGCCATGCGAAAGTGGAGGAGACTGAATTGTGAGCAGAGAATACAATAAACTGGATTGAACATACAAATAATCACTGCTTCACTTGGAAGGTGTCTTTAGGGCCTTGGACAGTAAGGGGGAGGACAGAAAGAGGCAGGAGCTGTATCTTCTGCATTTACATGGAAAGGTATTGTCTATGGAGGGAAAAGATGCTGTGGATGATGCTGGCTCCAGAACATGTTGTTCTAAGCAACCATCCTGAAGATATTCTATGAACTCCTTGTGTAGGGCTAATTTTGCTTTTGAGTTCTGAAGAGGGGTCACTGGAACTGAAACTTTAACTTTGCTTTCTATCCACAGATGCTGCCAGACTTGCTGAGTTTTAGCAGCAGTTTCTGTTTTTATTTCAGATTTCCAGAATCTGCAGTTCTTTGTTTTCTTTCTTACCCTGGCTTGTTTGCCTTTTCCCGTGCACGGTGTAGATTATCACTAGGCCTTTCTGACTACTTCTTATTTTTTCTCTCTTTATTCCCTGCCCCATCATGCGGTTACTATTAGATTGTCTTTGCATCACTTTGATCAGTGGCTTCCTGCCTTTATCATTTTCATTTCTACCCAAACTGTTTCCACATCTAGATTTCCTGACCTTAAGTCACCCTCCCTATTGTACTAATACCATCATTAACCGAGAGAGTCACCCCTCCAACATTCTGTACTTTCTTGTCATTCTTAAATATCCTGCACCCTTAAAGGTACAGGTCCCAAACCGTGCGATCCTGAATGCATGTTTCTGTAATGCCTTTCAGATTGTATGTGCTCGTTTCTATTTGCACTCTCATTTCATCCAGTTTGTTTGGAATGCTACATATATTCAGATACAAAGCCTTTAGTTTTATGCTTGCACTCACTTAGCGAATTTAGTTGTATCTATTATATGGCTTTTAATTTCGTACTGCCTATCCATTTCTGTCATGGTTTTCTCAAATTTGATCCCTTGCTTCCAGCATTGAGTCCTCCCCAGCCCCCACTGTTCAGTTTAAAATCCAGTCAAATCCCCAGTTATGCATTTGGCAAGAATACAGCTTCAGCACAATTGAGGTGGAGACCATCCATCAGTGCAGATCCCCTCTACTAATGGGTCAAATATCACACAACGCCAGGTTATAACCCAACAGGGTTATTTGAAGACACAAGCTTTTGGAGTCTCACTCCAGCACCTAATGAAGGAGTGAGACTCTGAAAGCTTGAGTCTTCAAATAAACTTGTTGGACTATAACATGGTGTTGTGTGATTTTTGACCTAGTCCAACCCTGTCCAACACCAGCACCTCCACATCATCTCTGCCAATAGGACACTCTTGTCCTGTCACACTCAGGTTATTATTGCCCCAACTGTTACCCTGCATATTGTGAAGTTCTTTGTCTTATCGCTCCACATGAACCTTTGTCCTGTTTTCTAGTCTTAAGTCCTCTTCTAAAGCACCAGTTGGATGATTCTCCATCACAGCTGAGGTGAAAACTATCTCAACAGTATAGCTTCCTCTTTTGTTGGACCTGTGCCAGTGCCTTATGAATCCAGATCCATTTCTCTCACACTAGTCTTTGAATTACACATTCAAACCTCTGATCTTATTCACCTCATGCCAAATTACACCAGGTTCAGGTTTGGGATGTAAATCAGAGATTATTGCCTTTGAGATTCGGGTTTCTCATTTAGCCCTGGTTTCTCATAGTCCTTCAGCAGGACGTCTTTTGCATTCTGTCCATAGATACTGCCAGACCTGCTGAACTTTTCCAGCTATTTCTGATTATTTTTACCTCATTTTCAGTCCTGCCTATGTCATTGGTATCTACATGGACTGAACAACTGGGTCCCTGATTCCCATTCCAAATTTCTCTCCAATCCTGTGGATATGCCACTCAACCCTAGCATTGGGTACGATCCTTGGATTCATACTTTCTGCTGCAGAAAGCAGTATCTATTCCTGAACTATACTCTCCTCTACTCAATCTTCATTCCTCAATCCTCTCTAACTTTGAATTGCCACACCTCCACCCCACCACGATACGGTGACCAGTTTTTTCATCTTCCTTACTGTCTCTGCTCTTGACCACACATGCTGCAAAGGAGTAGTGTAGCTATTCACACAATCGGGCTTGTTCAGCATGTGTCCCAACATTGCAAATTCACATATAACAGTAGATGTTTATTCTGATTTTTGTGAGCATGGGCAGGTCAAATGCATTCTCCACCTTGCCTGCTACAAATAACTGAAATCACATGTTAACATTTTGAGGCCAATGTCATTTTGAAGAGTCATATCAAACTCATTAACTCTGTTTCTCTCTCAATAGATGTTGCCGAAATGGCTGAGATTCTCTCGCACTTTCTGTTTCTGTGTAAACTTGCACAACACACACACACATTTGCTCACACACGTAAGCACTTGCACAGAAACACACACACGGCACAAACACTTGCACAACACAAAGACACTGGCATATAGACACACACACATTCTCATGCAAACTCTCTAACACACACTAAAACACCAGGTTTATGTAAAAATGACCTCAGGGAAATTTCATAATCTATGTCTTTTGAACCAGCAGCTTTTATTTAAATAAATAATTTTAGTTCCTCAGGAAGTGCAGCTGTGCTGCAAAATATTCATGAAACATCAGAAAGTAAGTATATTTGTTAAATATAAAGAAAAACACAACTATTAGTGTCAGCAAGAGGAAGTTTAAAAAATAACATGACAGTAATCAGTCAGCTCAATGATGTGTGAACTTAATTGCAGAGCTCCTTGTAAAGAGTCTGAGAGTTGGATGTTCAGAATGATGCGATTTTACTACAGTAGGACATTCTATTTGAAATGACAAAGCTTATGCTACATCAGCATATAAGATCATTCATAACATAAAAAAAGCTACATGTGGATATCATGTTATTGAAGAATCAAGTAAAAGTTTATCATAGCTGATTATTGCATAAACATTTGATTATAACAGAGCAACATTGAACTGCATATTTCCTGTAGACAGTCATGCTTCAACTGATCCTACGATAAGATAATGTCTGACACTTTCATACTTCAGGACACATGCTATGGTACAGTGATGATACCATGAGCGTGACTCTTAAAGGTATACTGACATATTGGCTGTGAGATACAAGATCCCTCTTTTCCCTAAGATAAAAAAAAACAGATATCTGTGGTTTTATGATAACTATACAAAAATTTAAAACAGAGTTTACAAGACTAAGGTTTCAAACTGCAATGTAACACTTTGGAGGTTTTGACACCTCATCCTGGTCTGGTAATCGTGTATCCATCCAGAGGGGTACGCATTGTTCTCTCTTGTACTTGCTTAGCAACTTGGTTATCTTACTGCTAGTTGCTGAAACTCAACATCACCAAACATTTATCATGGTCAGATTATTCCTCCTCATTCTCTTTGTTTCCAATTGGTGTGTCAATATTGGTCTGAATTGGCTCTGTCCCTTCATAATGTAGTACCATGATCAATGATAAGACCATAAGACATAGGAGTGGAAGTAAGGCCACTTGGCCCATCAAGTCCACTTCGCCATTTAATCATGGCTGATGGGCATTTCAACTCCACTTCCCTGCACTCTCCCCGTAGCCCTTGATTCCTAGTGAGATCAAGAATTTATCAATCTCTGCCTTGAAGACGTTTAACGTCCCGGCCTCCACTGCACTCCGTTGCAATGAATTCCACAGGCCCACCACTCTCTGGCTGAAGAAATGTCTCCTCATTTCCATTCTAAATTGAACCCCTCTAATTCTAAGGCCGTGCCCATGGGTCTTAGTATCCCTGCCTAACGGAAACAACTTCTCAGCATCCACCCTTTCTAAGTCATGCATTATCTTGTAAGTTTCTATTAGATCTCCCCTCAACCTTCTAAACTCTAATGAATACAATCCCAGGGTCCTCAGCCATTCATCGTACGTTAAACCTACCATTCCAGGGATCATCCGTGTGAATCTCCGCTGGACACGCTCCAGTGCCAGTATGTCCTTCCTGAGGTGTGGGCCCCAAAATTGGACACAGTGTTCTAAATGGGGTCTAACTGGAGCTTTATAAAGCCTCAGAACCACATCGCTGCTTTTACATTCCAACCCTCTTGAGATAAATGACAACATTACATTCGCTTTCTTAATCACGGACTCTACCTGCAAGTTAACTTTTAGAGAATCCTGGACTAGCACTTCCAGATCCCTTTGTACTTCGGCTTTTCGAATTTTCTCACCGTTTAGAAAATAGTCCATGCCTGTATTCTTTTTTCAAAGTGGAAGACCTTGCATTTGCTCATGTTGAATTTCATCAGCCATTTCCTGGACCACACTGCTAAACTGTCTAGATCTTTCTGCAGCCTCCCCACCTCCTCAGTACTACCTGCCTGTCCACCTAACTTCGTATCATCAGCAAACTTCACCAGAATGCCCCCAGTCCCTTCATCCAGATCATTAATATATAAAGTGAACAGCTGCGACCCCAACACTGAACCCTGCGGGACACCACTTGTCACTGGTTGCCATTCCGAAAAAGAGCCTTTTATCCCAACTCTCTGCCTTCTGTCAGACAACCAATCCTCAATCCATGCCAGGTGATTTCCCATGAACTGGTTGCATCTTTTAGAGAGTTTTGCTAGCTGTAAACATCTGTATTTGGAGTTCTAACTCACTCTCACTGCCTCTGGTCATTCCCTTCCTGCTTGCTCATTGTGTATCTCTTCAATTCTTGCTGCTTTGAAAAAGGATGTCCTATATCTTAGAATGGTTAAACAATTAGTTGCTGAGCAAGCCCGTTTGCACCTGCCTGCTGGGGATGCTTCACTGCTGGGGTTGATCTATTTGGCTCTGTCTTTGAATATCCTGATTCATTCCTGCTCAGTACACAGATCCACATGCTAGACATCTTGTGCCTTCAATGCCCATGTGTCTCTGGTGTAACATGGTCATGATATCTTCGTACAATGCTTCTGGGGATAGAGCTTCCTTATCCTGAAAATGATTTCACATGACATGCCAAGTTTGTCTCTGTATGGCTAACATGGGTAAATACCCTTAGATTAAAGACAAAAGAACTGCAGATGCTGGAATCCAAGGTAGATAAACAGGAGGCTGGAATGACACAGCAAGCCAGGCAGCATTTGGAGGAAAGGAGAGGTCAATGTTTCAGGTATTACCCTTCTTCAGGACCTGAGTCCCAAATATTCAAAACATTGACCCCTCCTTTCCTCCAGATGTTGCCTGGCTTGTTGGGTTCTTCCAGCCTCCTATTTGTTTACTAGATATCCTCAAATACTACTTCACTTTAATATTATCAGGCCATCCCAAGGTAACAGTTTTTTGTAACTCTCATATTAACTCATCTTTAGCAAACAGAAACAGTTCACTTGGGCTCTAGCCAAAGTCTTACAGCTCAACCTCGAGAACATCTTCAATTTCCTAGCTGAGAGCATCATTGTGTGCAGCAAGAGGAATATCTTGGTCTTTGTGTGGGTTTAATAATTGGCTCAGCATGTCAGATGTTATCGTTCTGACACCTGGCTTTATCACACATCAAAGTCATATCCTTGCAGATTACTAACTGAAGGGGATTCAATCAATTTCAGTTAGTTAAGGGTTAAAGTTTTAGTCATATTGTAAAAGCAAATGGGAACCACAGATGTGCAAAAGCAGGCTACAAGCACAGGAGCTGCACCATCAGCAAGATAGCGTCAGTTCTGGGAGAAATATAGACAATGCTAATGAAAAACTATGAGAAACAGTAGATAATATCATATGTTTGCTGAAATGATTTACATAAAGTTTCTAGGTATTTGTGGCACACCAAAATTTAGCTTTACGTTTCATGATGATAAGCCTGGCTCTCCTAGCCTACAAAGGAAATAACCAATCACTAACTTGATATTCTGAGTGCCTTTACTAATTTGTCAGTTGGCCAACTGACTGACTGAATTATGTCACGCGTAGTCTGTTTTTCCACACTCGACGTGGTTTGAATCTCACGAATTCTAACTGCACCATGAATCATGTACATCACATGATATTGCCAGACCATTGGTGTCGAACAGGTTGAAGACTTTAGGAAGCCAGGATGATCTTACATATTGGCACTTCAGTGTGATTGTACCCACACACAGAATTGCTGATTGGTTATTCGCTGTGAGATCGTCTGTCAGCTCCACTTGCTGAAATGCATGTCTTTTCAGGATGTGAGGTGGCACTATGTTGATGTGAGCTCCTCTGTCAAATTTACCTCCTAAGGTCTGTTTTCCAGTCTTTTGAGGACATATGTTCATAATAGTTATAAAAGCTTCTAATCACCTTATACTGTCAGCATGGTGAGTGAGGTTAACAATATGGAAAGCTTGGTCATCTTCTGAGATTTGTCTTTCATTTGATTGATTTTAAACACTGATGATTATTTTGTGTGTTTGCATTTGTTAACACTTTATTTGATGCCAGCATTGTGGTATTTTGTAGTATTTTGGTCACCAATATGTTGCCCTGGGATCTGGCTTGGCCTTTGAGCACACATGTGCAGGAAATCGGATTCCATTTTCCCTTCATGACACATATTTTACAACTTTTGGGCAGATACAACAGGCAGCATCAGTTACAGGATTTGTTAGTTTGTTTACTGAGCCAATAATGTTGATTGCAGTAAGCAGGCATTTTGTGGGCTTGATACTATAATTTCATATCTACATCCATCTTCAAGTAATGTGTCAATTGGATCATTTTTTTCTGTGCCCAGAAGATCCTTCCTAAAAGCTTTAATTGGTCTAGAGGCAATGATAAACTCAATGAACCTCTCTGATAGTTCCTTTTTTGAAATGTCAGAGGGTCAGTTTTGATGATGCACTACACCATTGGAGGGTTATAACAGAGGGAACACTGCACTGTCAGAGGTTCATGAAAAGACAATGCTGCACTGTCAGAGGGTTAATATTGAGGGAGCTCTGTACTGGAGGAGGATCAGTATTGAGGGAGCACAGCACTATTAGAGAATCAGTACTGAGATAATTCTGCACTGTCTGAGGGACAGGACTGAGACAGTGCCATATTGTTAGACTGATGGAGAACAACTCCATCAAAGGGTCAGTGCTGAAGGAATGCAGCACTGTTTAATTCTTTTTAATTCATTCACAGGATGTTGGCACTGCTGACTGGACTAGCACTCATTGTCCATCCCTAACTGTTGAGCTGGCAGTTCAGCGTCACAGATGGGCCAGATCAAGTGAGGACAGCAGATTTCCTTCCTTGAAGAACATTAGTGAACCAGATGGGTTTTTCCCAACAATTGGCAACTGTTTCATGGACATCAGCGGTTCTGAATTCCAGATTTTTAAAATTTAGTTTAAATTCTACCATCTGCCATGGCAGAATTTGAACCTGGGTCCCCACAACATTAGCTGAGTTTCAGGTTTAATAGTCAAGCAACAATTCCATTCGCCAATTGTCTCGCCATTATTAGAGGGTCATGGCAGAGAGAGTGCTGCACTGTCAGCAGATAATGTTTAGATGAGGAATGACGCTGTGACCTTTTACAGTGAGTTAGATAAGGTCAGTTAAATGTGTCATTGTTCACGGAATTTTATTATTGGCTAATCAGCAACAAGTCCACCAGACTATTAGATGAGGTTCTAATTGCCACTGGGTGACTGCAACAGCAGAGATCTGGACAATCTGTCATTAGACTATTGTAACTGCCAAAATCAGCATGAGTCCAGTGCCATAATTGACAATGAGGACCTCTTCCACCTTGCTTGCCCTTCTGGTGTCAGTGATTTAATCCATATTCTCATTGTTTGGCTAATTACTCTTCAACCAGCTGTGAACAGAAACTTTGGTCGCTGACACATTAAAACAGACAGGCGGAGTAAATAGTTGAATTCCTTGTGAGAGGTCAGAGAAATGTTTCATATACCATCACAGTCTTATGGAGTTGGAAGATCAGACTCTGCAATACAGATTCAGTATAAAGGTAGTCAGGCAATGTGGATCAAACCATTGTGTAAAGACCACATTTATTCCATAGACCGTACACTACAAAATTTGGAAAATAATGTCACTTGAAACCAAGGAAGCTGTGGATGAAGATAACGAGGTGTGGGCCTGGATGAACACAGCAGGCCAGGCAGCATCAGAGGAGAAGGAAAGCTGATGTTTCGGGTCTGGACCCTACTTCAGAAATGGGGATCTGAAATAAATTGAGAGAGAGGGAGGCGGTGATAGAAGGTGGATAGTGGAGCAGATAGTTTGGGAGAAGACGGACAGGTCAAGGAGGCAGGGATGAAGCCAATAAAGGTCAGTGTAGGTAGGGAGCTGGGATGGAGGTTGGTCAGTGAGGAGGGAGGGACGGATAGGTGGGAGGGAAGACGGACAGGTCAAAGAGGCAGGGATGAAGCTAGTAGGTGAGTGTAGGTAGGAATTGGGGGTGAGGGTTGGTCAGTGAGGTGAGAGGTGTGCATAGGTGGGAGAGAAGACGGACAGTTCAAGAAGGCGGGGATGAGAGGGGATGCTCGTCTTGGGATGATGTCGGGGATGGGGAGATTTTGAAGCTCGTAAAGTCCACATCGAGACCATTGGATTGTAGGGTTCCAAGGCGGAATAGGAGATGCTGTTCCTTCAGTTTTCTGGTAGCATCGTTGTAACCTGCCTTCCAGAGGGACCACTCTCTCTGCAACTCCCTTGTCTGCTCCACACTCGCCACTAGCCCCACCGCCCCCAGCACCTTTCCCTGCAACTGCAGGAGGTGCTACACCCGACACTACACCTCCCCCTCACCTATATCCCAGGCCCAAGAAAACCTTCCATATCAAACAGATGTTCACCGCTAACCCACTAATGTGGTCTATTGTGTCTGCTGTTCCAGATGTGGCCTCCTCTATATCAGGGAGACCCAGCGGAGGCTTGGAGACCATTTAGTGGAGCACCTCGGTTCATGACAAACAACAACACCTCCCAGTTGCAAACAACTTCAACTCCCCCACCCATTCCCTGGATAACATCTCGATCCTGGGTCTCCTCCAGTGTCACAACAATGCCACCCAAAAACTGGAGGAACAGCACCTCATATTCTGCCTTGGAACTCTACAATCCAATGGTCTCAAATATGGGCTTTACGAGCTTCAAAATCTCCCCACCCATGACCTCACTGGAACACATTGCCAGCGGAGGTGGTAGAGGTGGGCACAATAGCATCATTTACGATGTATCCAGACAGATACATGATTGGGCAGGGAGAAGAGGGATAAAGATCCTTGGAAAATTGGTGACAGGTTTAGATAGAGGATTTGGATTGGCGCAGGCTTGGAGGGCCAAAGAGCCTGTTATGTGCTGTAATTTTCTCTGTTCTTTGTTCTCATCCCAAGACCAGCACCCCCTCTAGTTCCCGCCTCCTTGGCCTATCCGTCTTCTCTCCCTATCTGCTCCTCCCACCTCACTGACCAACCCCTACTCCCACTTCCTACCTATACTCACCTAGTAGCTTCATCTCCACCTCTTTGACCTGTCTGTCTTCCCTCCCCCCAGCCCACTCCTCCCTCCTCAGTCACCAACCCCCATCCCAGCTCCCTACCTACGCTCATCTTTACTAGCTTCATCCCCACCTCCTTGACCTGTCTGTCTTCTCCCCACCTATCTGCTCCACTATCCAGCTTCTATCACCGCCTCCCCCTCTCCTATTTGTTTATTTCAGAGCCCCCTTTCCCTCCGCCATTTCTGAAGAAGAGTCCAGACCCAAAACGTCAGCTTTCCTTCTCCTCTGATGCTGCCTGGCCTGCTGTGTTCATCCAGCTCTACACCTTGTTATCTCAGACTCCAGTGTCAGCAGTTCCTACCATCTCAAACTATGGATGGAGATGTTTGCAGTTTTAAAAATAAGTCATGGAGGACAAGATGAGTTGTTGTACAATGTTGCTTTTTCAAGCAGTGAGGGAGAATGCTAGCCAAATTGGCACTCTGTGTGTGTGCACAGTGCAGTTTTGCCCAGAGTCAGTCTTTTAATTGGTTTTTCAATCAGGACGAGCTGTGTGATTTCAGGAGAGATCAGCATAATAACAACTTCTTCATTAGCTTCTGGGCAAGGGCGTACAGGGGCTTTTCTTTAGACAATGCAAGAGAAGTTTCTAACCTGCAAAGCAAAAGCACCTATATCTCTCTGTCTCCATCCTGTGTAGAGAAATAACAGAAAGTATCCTGCTAACTGTTAGTTGTCACTCATTATTTCCCTCTAATCTCTTTTTATGCAATCTCCTTTTAGAAAGGAAAAGCAGAGATTAAAAAATGCTTCAGAGGACGTGAGACAAATCCTCAGTCAGTGACTGACAAGCTGGGAATCGGTGCATCTACAATCTCAACTCATCAGCAACGAATTGGAGGAAAGGAGTCAAGAGAAAACTGAGAGAAAAGAATTCATTGTCATCTGTACTTTGGACTGGTGCCAGAACTGTGCCTTTCTCACTACTTTTTCTTCTGCACCCCTCATACAAGTGTTTTGTCTTGTCTGGTCTTTCTGTGTGTCTGCATGTATATCGGAAATTTTAAAAAGGGTTGAGTTATAGAATTCTAATTACAGAACTTTAACTTTCCCAATATTGATTGGAACCTCCTTCAAGCAGAAGATTTGAATGGAGCTGTTTTTGTAAGGTGTGTTCAGTACGTTGACAGGCCGACGAGGGGAGAGGCCATTCTAGACTTGGTGCTCGGAAACGAGCCGGGGCAGGTATCAGATCTTGTGGTGGGAGAGCATTTTGGTGATAGTGACCATAACTGCCTCACATTCTACATAGCTATGGAGAAGGAGAGGATTAGGCAAAATGGGAGGATATTTAATTGGCGAAGAGGAAATTATGACGCGATTAGACATGAGTTCGGAAGCATGGACTGGGAGCAATTGCTCCATGGTAAAGGCACTTTAGACATGTGGAGACTGTTTAAGGAACAGTTGTTGCGAGTGATGAACAAATATGTCCCTCTGAGACAGGCAAGAAGGGGTAAGATAAAGGAACCTTGGATGACGAGAGCGGTGGGGCTTCTCGTCAAAAGGAAGAAGGTAGCTTACATAAGGTGGAGGAAGCTAGGTTCAAGCTCAGCTCTAGAGGATTACAGGCAGGCGAGGAAGGAGCTCAAAAATGGACTGAGGAGAGCCAGGAAGGGGCACGAGAAAGGCTTGGCAGAACGGATTAGGGAGAACACAAAGGCATTTTACACTTATGTGAGGAATAAGAGAATAGTCAAAGAAAGAGTAGGGCCGATCAGGGATAGCATAGGGAGCTTGTGTGTGGAGTCTGAGGAGGTAGGGGAACCCTAAATGAGTTTTTTGCTTCTGTCTTTACGAAAGAAACGAACTTTGTAGTGAATGAAACCTTTGAAGAGCAGGTGTGCATGCTGGAATGGATAGAGATAGAGGAAGCTGATGTGCTGAAAATTTTGTCCCTCAAAGCCGTGTTGACTGCGTTTAATCAAGCCATGCTCTTCCAGACGGTCATAAATCCTATCCCTCAGAATCCTTTCTAACACCTTGCAGATGACCGACGTGAGACTTACTGGTCTGTAATTGCCGGGGATTTCCCTATTTCCTTTCTTGAAGAGAGAAATTACATTTGCCTCTCTCCAGTCCTCAGGTACGACTCCAGTGGAGAGCGAGGATGCAAAGATCTTCGCAAGTGGTCATGCCTCACAAACCTTATCGAGTTCTTTGAGGATGTGACTAGAAAAGTAGATGAGGGTCGAGCTGTGGATGTGGTGTATATGGACTTCAGTAAGGCATTTGATAAGGTTCCCCATGGTAGGCTCATTCAGAAGGTCAGGAGGAATGGGATACAGGGGAACTTAGCTGTCTGGATACAGAATTGGCTGGCCAACAGAAGGCAGCGAGTGGTAGTAGAAGGAAAATATTCTGCCTTGAAGTCAGTGGTGAGTGGTGTTCCACAGGGCTCTGTCCTTGGGCCTCTACTGTTTGTAATTTTTGTTAATGACTTGGATGAGGGGATTGAAGGATGGGTCAGCAAGTTTGCAGATGACACAAAGGTCGGAGGTGTCGTTGACAGTATAGAGGGCTGTTGTAGGCTGCAGCAGGACATTGACAGGATGCAGAGATGGGCTGAGAGGTGGCAGATGGAGTTCAACCTGGATAAATGTGAGGTGATGCATTTTGGAAGGTCGAATTTGAAAGCTGAGTACAGGATTAAGGATAGGATTCTTGGCAGCGTGGAGGAACAGAGGGATCTTGGTGTGCAGATACATAGATCCCTTAAAATGGCCACCCAAGTGGACAGGGTTGTTAAGAAAGCATATGGTGTTTTGGCTTTCATTAGCAGGGGGATTGAGTTTAAGAGTCGTGAGATCTTGTTGCAGCTCTATAAAACTTTGGTTAGACCGCACTTGGAATTCTGCATCCAGTTCTGGTCGCCCTATTATAGGAAAGATGTGGATGCTTTGGAGAGGGTTCAGAGGAGGTTTACCAGGATGCTGCCTGGACTGGAGGGCTTATCTTATGAAGAGAGGTTGACTGAGCTCGGACTTTTTTCATTGGAGAAAAGGAGGAGGAGAGGGGACCTAATTGAGATATACAAGATAATGAGAGGCATAGATAGAGTTGATAGCCAGAGACTATTTCCCAGGGCAGAAATGGCTAACACGAGGGGTTATAGTTTAAGCTGGTTGGAGGAAAGTATAGAGGGGATGTCAGAGGCGGGTTCTTTACACAGAGAGTTGTGAGAGCATGGAATGCGTTGCCAGCAGCAGTTGTGGAAGCAAGGTCATTGGGGACATTTAAGAGACTGCTGGACATGCATATGGTCACAGAAATTTGAGGGTGCATACATGAGGATCAATGGTCGGCACAACATCGTGGGCTGAAGGGCCTGTTCTGTGCTGTACTGTTCTCTGTTCTATGTTCTATGTTCTAACTATGAATCAACCATTCATGTTTGCTTCTTTACATTCGTTATGAAGAATTTGATTGATATAAATGGAGATTTTCTTATCAATCAAAAAAGGTCTGCATATTCTTTTAACCTGAAATGGTTGAAATTGGGGCAATTCGGTGGTTTAATCAACTTTTCCTATTTGTGGAGATTTTGGGAATAGTAGGGTTTAATAAGCACGGAGTATAGTATCTCCTGCTCTTTAAATCTCTGCTGAAACTCCCTATATTCTTTGAAACTAAAAGTAAATGAAACGAAAAGCTCCCATGAAACAGTCCCCATTACATACTCCCCAGACAAGGACTGCTTGGGTTAATTGTAGAGTAAAGCCCTCTCTGCAGCATCCCCATCAAATACTCCCAGGGCAGGGACAGCAGAGTGTTAGACACAACATAAAGCTTCCTCTATATGTCCCCATCAAACCCTCCAGACAGAGACAGCTGAGGCTAGATACAGAATAAAGCTCCTTTTCATCTTTTAAACTGAAAGCAAAGTTCCCTCTACATTGTCACAACCTCATAACAGGTATGCATGGGCATTAGATGCAGATAATATAGGTAAGTTGCAGGCAGGAATGAGCAATTATAATGTTGTGACTATATAGAACTTTAGTTAGACTACAGTTGCAATATTGTGTACAGTTCACACTACTAGAAGGATGTGAAGCCTTTAGAGAGGGCACAGGAATCATTTACCAGACCACAAATAATTGGCTGATGGGAAACCAACTGTGACGTGGCTCCAATTCATTAAATAAATTGGAGCTAAAGGTCAATAGGAGAAATTATAACTGAACAAGTGCTACTTTTGAAGAAGAAACAATTTGAGCACAATCAAGGTATAGTCCCTTAAAAGGGAAACGTTCAACGAACTATTCCTGCTCCCTCCATGATAAAAGAGGTGCCAATTATGATTAAAAAACAAAACAAGTCTGCTTATGACAAATGTTACATGGAAAATACAATTGAGAATCTGTTAAATTGGAAGGTTCAGAGGGGAGGAGAGAAAACAAATAAGGGAAGCAAAGGTGGGGAAGGTGGTGAGAAAAAAGTTGGCTGCTAACATAAAAGTGAATCCCAAAGTCTTCTATAGCCAAATAAATAGTAAAGAGATGGTAAAAAGCAGATTGGGGCTAATTAGGCTTCACAAAGGGGATATACACAAGAATATGATCAGGGCTAAAGTAATAAACAAACATTTTGTGCTTGCCTTTGCTGCAGGAGACAGTGCTACCCTACCCATGGTTACCAGGGAAGAAATCGAAATGCTGAAATGTTTTAAAATTGATGAGGAAGAGGTGTTAGATAGGCTCTCTGTTCTTCAGCTTAACAAAGAAATGCCCAATACGCATCCAAGAATATGTTGAGAAGTGAGAGTAGAAATTATAGAGGTACTGGTCATTATCTCTCAATCTTTCTCAGCCTGAGGGGTGATGCAAAGGATCTTAGAATTGTAAATGTAACAACATTGTCTGAAAAAGGATGCAAAGATAAGTCAAGGAGCTGCAGTGTAGTCAAAGGGTCTAGGCCTGAAACTTCAGCTTTTGTGCTCCTGAGATGCTGCTTGGCCTGCTGTGCTCATCCAGCTCCACACATTGTTATCTCGGATCCTCCAGCATCTGCAGTTCCCATTGTCTCTGAACCAATAACCTCTCAGTGCCTCATCCAAAGTGGATTTCTCACCCCATTCTGCTCTTCTTGTGCAGGTCAGATGCAATGAGTGGACATCAATAGGAAGAAGGGTATGTGGAAATTTGCCGAGAGCAATAGTCAGCTAATTAAGGAGGTAATCTGATCAGTTACCAGAGGCTGAGACAGAGTGGTCTGATCATTAGTTTTGCTGTGATCCTCAGCCAAGTCCATGCAAACTGGTTCATTTGTGATTGCGAGCATTGGATGACATTTTGCAGTATTTTGTAAGGTACTTTGTTTTAATAAAGAACATTTGGTATATCCTGTTGATAAAACTGTCTTGGGCTATTGATGTCCAGGGTAAAGTCAACAGACAAGAGAAAGTTGGAAGAAAAGGTGGACATGGATTTCAAGAAGGCCTTTGATAAAGAGACACACAACAAACTTGTGAGGAAGGTAACAACATGAATACAAAATTGGCTAAGTGATAGGAAACAGGAAGTATTGGTCAATGGATAATTTTCAGGCTGGAGGAAGGGTTGTAGCGGAGTTTCCCAGGTATCAGCATTGGGATTCTTGCTTTTCCAAATCTATGTTAATGATATATATATTGATGAGCAAGGAAAGTTTTAAAGTCCATAGATGACATGAAACTTGGATGCATCATAAATTGTGAGGAAAACAGTGCCAAACTTTAAAAGGAAAATTTGCTGAAGTGGGCAAACACGTGGTAGATGAAGTTCAATACAAAAAAGTCGGAGTACAAAGATGTGCTGTGGTAGAAAGAACAGGCAGAAGCAGAATAAAAGAAAGAGTGCAGTACTAAAGGTGTGCAGGAGCAGAGGGACCTGGCTGTAAATGCATATACATCATTAAAAGTAGTAATGACATGTTGAGAACACAGTTAAGAAAGCATCTAGTATCCAAGGTATTATGAACAGGGCACAGAGTATAAGAAGAAGGAATATGTGTTGAATTTATGTAAGACAGTAGTTCAGCCTCACCTGGAGTATCATCTCCAGGACTGTGCTTTAGGAAGGCTGATAATGCATTGGAGAGAGTGTAAAAGAAGTTTATAAGAATAGTTTTAGGGATAAGAAACTTCAGCTATGAAGAAAAGTGGTGAGTGTTCACCTTGGAGAAGGGAAGGTTGCAAGGAGATTTAATTAAGGATTTCAAAATCATGAGGGGCCTGACAAACTAAATAAGGGGAAACTTCTATTCAGAGATTGTTGGTGAACCACAGTCCACAGATTGAAATTCCTGGAGTAAAGGAAGCAAAAGCGATGTGAGGAAAAATATTTAAATGTAGTTTAGATCTGGACTCCATTGTCTGGTAGTTTGGTGCAGTTGGCCACAATCTAAGTTTTCAAAAGGTCAGTGTCCAGAGGTTAAAAGGCAATGCCTATAAAGGGAATCACTGTGAATTGAAACCCTAAATAAAACAAATCTGTGCACATCCACAGATCTTACCATCACGCCTCCTCGGCTAGACTAGTTTCATTAATTGAAAAGCAGTACACAGAACAGATTTCTGGAATGAGGATGTGTACATTTGCAAGAGAGAGCATTAGTCACAATTACTGTAACAGCCAAAGAGAAGTGTCAACAACAAACAGCAGGCAAGCATTTTGCAATGTTACAGTGCAACTTACTAGAGAGTGGCAATTCAAGACAGACATAATTACACAAAAGAAACACTACCAGGAGACAAAATTTCATGAAGGTATACAAGGTGAACAAAATAACTATTATGACATTAGATATGGGAACTATGTAAAGTATTTCTGGGGCAGTAGAGCAAGTGTTGCTAATACTTGTGCTTTAGTTAGTAGTTACTGACAAGGTGTTGTAGAAAGAATATGGTCAATAAAGTTCTCCCTATCTCCTTTCTATCCTGATGAATTAGATGGAATATAACTCTCTAATGAATAGTGTACAAATATCCTTCAGGACACAGGCTACTGAGTTCCAAGAAGTCCCAGCACCACCTTCTTAGAAATGAGTGATGGCTCCAACTTTAACCTAAGAATAAATTCAAAAAGAATATTAGACATAGGAGTAGGCCATTCAACCCTTCAATGCCCTGCATTCCATATGGCTAAATTGCTCGAGGCCTCAACTTCTTGCCAGCTCCTCGTAATCTTCAACTTTTTGATATTTCAAACGTCTATCTATTGCCTACTACCAGCGATCTAGCTTCCGTAACTCTCTGAGGTACAAAATTCCATATATTCACTACCCTCTGGGAGAAGAAATTCATTTGAATCTGTTTTAACTGAGTCTTTTGTTATTCTGTAACTATGGCCCATTATTTCCAGAGTCATCACAGAAGTTAAAGAGTTTAAAATATTGGCAGAATTCTACCATTTACCTGTCCATTGGACCCAGGCTGACAGAAAGCACAGACTAGAGTTCAGTACTATACAAGAATTACTGTTTATTACAAATAACTAGATTCTAACTAAAAGTAAACAATATGACCGTCCACATATATCTCTACTAATTAAAACTATAGCCCAGTTATAAACTCTCCATCTACATGCATATGTAGCTATTCTCAATGTATTAACCCCTTCACCCCAGAAATCAGCCAAGAGAATTTCTTTTGACTTGCCTCCAGTACCAATAGAGATAATGGGAACTGCAGATGCTGGAGAATCGAGATAACAAAGTGTGGAGCTGGATGAACACAGCAGGCCAAGCAGCATCTCAGGAGCACAAAAGCTGATGTTTCAGGCCTAGACCCTTCATCATTTCTGATGAAGGGTCTGGGCCCGAAACATCAGCTTTTGTGCTCCTAAGATGCTGCTTGGCCTGCCGTGTTCAGCTTGCTCCACACTTTGTTATCCAGTACCAATATATTCTTTCTTAAATATGGAGATTAAACTGAACACAGTACTCCAGATGCAGCCCCATGGGCATCCTGATCAGTTGTAACTCGACCACACTAACTTTAAACCACAGCCCCTAGCAATGAAGGCAAGAATTCCATTTGTCTTTTAATTACTTGATGAATCTATATGCTAATGTGTTATATTTCAATCCCAAGAACACCCAAATACATTTATGCTACCTATTTTTACAGTGTCTGTCCATTTAAATGATAGTCTGCTTTCTGATTCTTCTTACTAACAAGTATGATATCACACTTTCCTACATTAAACTCCATCTTTTGCCCACTCACTTAACCCACCTAAACCCCTTGCAGATTCTGTATGTCTTCATCACAACATGATCTCCACTTATTTTTGTATCTTCAACAAATTTGGATATTTTATATGCTGTCCCTCACCTTTCCTCCAAAATCGCTACTATAAATAGGAAAATATTGAGGTCCTAGACTGACCTTGGTAGGGGTAATCTACTGGTTACATCATTCCAACTTGAAAATGACCCACTTAGCTGAACTCTCTGACTTCTGTGTTAAGCAATTCTCAATTCATGCTAACACATTGTCCGAAATATCATGAGCTCCCTTCTTGGCTGGCCATCTTTTAAATGGCAACTTATCAAATACTATCTGAATATACACCACATTTCCTGGTGTATATTGTATATTGATGATTCATTTCTTTTTAAAGGGGAAGCATAATGAGGCAATGGCTTTAAGAGATACATTTTGTTTTTTTTAAGGGAGTTTTTAAGGCAGAGGTAATGATCTGGCTCGTAAAGGCCCATAAAGTAAACAGCTTTGCAGGTCCTGGGTTGTTTTTTTGAATTGGAACAATAGAAGCAGCTGGATGAGTGTAGCCAACTCTCACAAAACAGAATTTCTAGTTTTTAAGTTTTTGGCGCTGACTTTCTGCAGTAGGTGCTGTTGAAGTCTCAACGGGGTTGGAAACTGCAGTAAATGTCTCCTGACTGCTACCTTCCATCATTTTTGCTTGATTATTTTTTTCTCTCCTGCTGGATTGATTGTGACACAATCTGTTTCTGACTTAACCTTTTTGTCAAGGGGTGTGTTTATGGAATATTACAATATTGGTACAATTAATTAGTAATCATCTATGTATCTATTATTTTGTTAAGCTTTCATATAGAGTTAAGGTATTCCAAGTTCTTCTTTCTTTCATTGAATTTTAACCACGGTGTTCAAATAAATTGTAATTTGCTTTATGTCAAAGTAGTTTGACCAATCAAATTGCAGCTAGAACTCACCACTTTGCATTTGCCTTTAACATAATAAAAATTTAGGGTCTAGGCTGCCTTCTTAAAATATTTTGAGGGGGTCTGGTCTAGTTCATAACATCTCTTTTAATCAAACTAATTGCTGATGCTGACTCACTAAGATTCAGTTCCTGAAGGTTCTGACTCTTACTAGGGTACGAATCACCTCAGCTGTCTCTACATTCTGCATATTTAACCATCAGGTTTAATTACGTTAGGAAATAATTCTCTATCCACACCAATTTATCTCTCTAATCATTTCTTCAGTATCGCCAATCCTAAACTGTTGCTGGGTCAAAATCCTGGAATTTCTTCCCTATGGGCAGTCTGGATCTACCTACAGCATGTGAACTGTTGCAGTCAAAAATGCAGCTCACCATGACCTTCTCAAGTGCAACCAGGGTTGAACAATAAAATGCTGGCCAGCCAGCAATGTCTATGTGCCACAAGTGAATGTATAAAAACATTTTCAGGACCTGGTGCTGTTTTCACCTCTTCATTTTAACAGAAAATCCCTTTTAAAGGCAGAGTGAATAAAAATGGAATGTTTACTCAATGATTTTCTGGAATCACTCAGGGAACAGAGCCTCCTGTCCTTGCGATGGAGGTTTCAGTTAAATATTGACTGAGCCAGACAGCAAGTGCTGTTGCATAGAATGTCATCTGAACTAGTCTAATAAAGAATTCTAAGAGAAAATCCTGGGAGCCCCACAATCTCCTTGCTCATGCCTGCTCTTGTACAATCACTAACAGTATATATCACACAGACATAGACCATTCAGTTCCTGTTTGGTCCATACCAGCATATTTCTACAAGTCTCTAACCACACATTGGTGTTTACCCTTTTACCCTAACCTTTTGTTCCTTTCTCGCTCATTTGTTTATCCAGTTTGAATTTAAACGTATTAGTACTGTTCACCTCCAAGGGATCTTGGTTTATAAGGCATAAGTTCAAGGAAGTAGGTCATACTAAACTTGAAAATGTCAATGTCGAACTTCAAAGGGCCAATGACAATTTGGGCAGTAGGTGGCCGATGAAGTTTAGTGCAGATAAATATGAGGTGATGCATTTTGGTAGCACATGGAGAAGCAATATAAAATAAAGGATACAACTCCAAAAGGGATGCAGGAGCGAAGAATCTAGGGTGTGTATGCAGACAAGTAAATTCAAGCTGGCAGGATAGATGGAGAGAGCACACAGCAGTTTAAAAAACATAGATAAGAAGGTGTGGAGCTAGATGAACACAGCAGGCCAAGCAGCATCAGAGGAGCAGGAAAGCTGACGTTTTAGGCCTAGACCCTTCTTCAGTCTTCCTGCTCCTATGATGCTGCTTAGCCTGTTGTGTTCATCCAGCTCTACACCTAGTTGTCTTAGATTCTCCAGCATCTGCAGTTCCTACTATCTCTAATTTAAAAAATGTACTTTTTTTTATCTTGCTGCATTTTTACTGAGGACTGATATAGGAAAACAAGACTTTTGAAAAACAAGGATAATGGAATGCACTTCTGCACTTTTCAAAAGAGAGTTACTGACAATCATGGTCAGTACCATTTACATTATAGTTTGTTCAGCCAGTAAAAGATGTGGAGTTGCAAAGGAATCGCATCATGGGGGTGCGTGTAAAACAAGAGTTGGTAGTGTGTGTAAAATGAGAGTTGTTCACCAACAAAGATGGCGATTGATCTGTGGAGTGATGACCAACTGTTGATGACAATGTCTTTATGTCTGCTAACAACCCCGTGACCGGCTCCCAGATATCTCAACAATTTGTAGAAATGAATGAGATAGGGAGAAATCTTTGGGCCTCTGGTAATGGTGGCATAGTCCTTTTTACTGCAGTTAAACAAAAACACCTAAACCTAAAGAAAAGTAGTTTATCTTCCATCACCAATTGCTGTAAGCTGTTGCTATTAATCAATAATTTAGATACCTTATAATTTGTGAACCAGTCGCTCATTAACTCCTGCAAGAAAGTTAAAATATCTGGAAAAGTGATCATTGATTTGATTTGATTTAATTTATTACTGTCACGTGTACCAAGGTACAGCCTTCTCTTATGTGCCTTACAAGCAGATCATTCTACACAAGTGCATCAGGGTAACAGAACATTGTGCAGGATACAATGTTACAGCTGCTGAGAAGGTGCAGAGAAGCAGATCAACATTAACATTAAAGAGGTCTATTCAAAAGTCTGATAACAATGGAAAAAACGCTGTTCTTGAATCTAGTTGTACGTGTCTACAAACCTTGATGTCTTCTGCCCGACAGGATAACCACGGTGGGAGATGGTTTTGATTATCTTGGTTGTTTTCCTGAGGCAGGGGCAAGTACCGATGAAGTCAATGGTTGGAAGGCTGGTGGCGTTGGACTGGACTGTTCACATCTTTTCGTAGTTTTTCTTAATCTTGGGAAGATCAGTTACCATACAACGCTGTGATGCATCTGGACAGGATGCTATCTATGGTGCACCTATAAAAATATTTAAGTATCTTCTGGACATGCTGAATTTCTTGACCATAGTGCCGATATGGATGGACCAGGGCAGATTGTTGGTGATCATCAGTCCCAGGAACTTGACACTGTCAACCATCTCCACCCCAGGCCATTGATGCAGACAGGGGCATGGGCTCCATTCCACTTCCTGAAGTCAATGGCCGGCTCCTTCATTTTGCTGACATTATGGGTGAGATTGTTGCCTATACTTCATGCCATTAACTGCTTGTCTCCTTCTTGTACTTTGTCTCAACATTGTTTGTGATGTTGCCTACAATGGTGGTGTTGTCAGCAAGCTTTTAAATGGAGTTAGTGCAAAATTTGGCCATGCAATCACGTGTGTATAAGGAGTGTAGTAGGGAGCTGAGTACACAGCCTTGCAGGATACTGGTGTTGAAGATTATGGCAGAGGAGGTGTTATCACCTACCCTTGCTGATTGTGGCCTGTGGGTCAAGAAGTCAAGCATCCAGTTACAGAGGGGAGGAGTAGAGACCCGGCTCCCGGAGTCTGGGCATGAGTCTGTTTGGAGTTATGGAGTTGAAGGCAGAGCTGTAGTCAATAAGTAGGGGACTAACATAGGTATCCTGTTGTCCAGATGTTCCAGGGATGAGTATAGGGCCATGGAGATAGTATCTGCTATGGATCTGTTGCACTGGTAGGCAAATCATGAGGAATCAAGGTAATCTGGGAGGCTGGAGTTGATGTGGGCCATGACCAGCCTCTGGAACCACTTCCTAATGATGGAGGTCAGAGCCACCAGGTGGTAGTCACTGAGGCACACTGTGTGGTTTGTCTTTGGCACCGCTGGTCATGAATACCAAGTCCTGACAAGCCAACAGGATCAATTCAATGAACTCTGTGCATGTAAATATCTAACTGGCTATATGGTTGATTTATTGCTGGTGGCTAATAGTTAAAAACAAAAATCAAAGTCAGTGCTGGGAAACCCATTCGGTAAAAGCAAATGTGGAATTTAAAAAAGGCGACTAAATACATTGATTGGGGTTGTGTAGCTTATGAGTTTTACATGGTCAAAGGTGTTACTGAAGTGAAGATCCCACATTGAAGGCTGGTCCAAAAGGTAGGAGCCATGGGATCAAATGCAAGTTGGCAAATTGGGTTGCAAATAGGAGGCACAGTGTAATAGTGGAGGGTTGTTTTTGTGATCTGAAGCAAGTAGCCGGCAGTGTGCCACGGGGATCAGTGCTGAGAACCTAGCTGTTTGTTATATACAGTAATGACTTGGACGTGAATGTGAAAGGTATAATTAGTAAGTTAGCAGATGACACAAAAAATTGGTGGTGTTGTTGATAGTGAGGAGGATAGTCTCAGGTACAGTCCGAAATTGATCAACTGGTAAATTGGGCAGAGCAATGGCAAATAGAGATTAATCCTGGTAAGTACAAGGTGATGTCTTTTGAGAGGTCTAATAAGGAAACACAGTGAACGTTCCTAGGGACGACTGAGGAACCTATGGACCTCGATGTACAAGTTCATGGATGCCTGACGGTGTCAACACACATAGCTAGGGTGATATAGAAAGCATATGTAATGTGTGCCTTCATCAGCCAGGGAAATGAATATCAGAGCAAGGAAGTCTTGATCCAACTTTATTGAGCGTTGGTTCAACCACAGATCGAACACTGTGTGCAGCACCGGCTGCCACGAAAGGATGTGTTTGCACTGGAGAAGGTGCAAAGGAATTACACCAGGATGTTCCCTGCAAAAAGTTTCAGGTCTAAGGTGGGACTGGATAGGCTGTTTTCTTTTCCCAGGAGCAAAACAGGGTGACAGGATGATCTGATTGAGGTACACACAATTATGAGAGGCCTAGACAGGTTAGATCCTGAGAATCTTCTCACTTGGCAGCCATGTGTAAGACCAAACGGCACAAGTTTAAAGTGAGGAGCAAGTGGTTTAGAGGATATCTGAGAAAATTTATTTTTGCCCAGACTGTGGCAGAAATATGAAATGTGCTGCCTAAGAGGGCGGTGGAATCAGGTACTCTCGCAACACTTCAGATGCACCGATGAGCATTTAAGATGCCAGGGCATAGTAAGCTATGAGCCAAGTGCAGATAAATGGTATGAGTATAGTTTGCTGTTTGTTGGTCAGCTTGGACATGGTGGGTCAAATAGTGTTTGTATGCTGTCATACTCTATGACTTAATTTCCACAAGATTATAAAAAGCACAGAAATAAATAGAAACTACCTGCTATATCTTCTATGTGCCTATCAAGAACTTTGGGATTCCTATTTGTGTTGACTGCCAAACCTTTTCTCATAATCCATCTTTGCTTCTCTTATATTCTCACCTTTCTTCTGTCCCTTCTGTTTGGTTCTCAATTGAACCATCTAAAACGTCCTCTTATTGAAGTACTGCACCTCTTTCACACTTTTCCTTTCTTTCCTGAACACTCTATCACCAGGGATATTTAACACCAGGTCCTGTCTTTTCGACAGCCATGTTTTTGTTACCACTATAATATCATATTCTCACATGCCAATCTACATCTGTAATTTATCAGTCTCAGTTAATAAACCTTATGTATTCACACACATGCCATATAACCTTGATTTAAAATGTTTTAATTTCTCAATTACTCTGACTCCACTTATTAACTAACTATTCTCTATTCTTATGTTATCTGCCTTTCCCAGTATTTTGTGCATGCCATGGTATTATTCTGTAATATTCTCTCCTGCTTACCGCAACCCTGCAGAATTCTTTAAAGCCTCCACAAGCAAAACACCCTGCAGAGTAACTTAGTCTCTGCTCTGTTCAGATTCACTCTGTCCAGCTTGTACATCTCTCTGAGCGGTAATCCCAGAGTCACAGGAATCTAAATTCTTCTGTCCTGCATCTCCTTTCCAGTCGAAGTCATTTGCCTTATTCTAAGGGGATTCCTGCACAACCTACCTGGTTTCCTTGGACCGTCTGGCAGTCCCTTTTGACCTCTGTGTCTCTGTCTTATTGTGTGCCCACCTCTCTGAATGTGCTATAAACATAATTCTCCTATTCATGGATGCATGGCAGTGACTCCAGCCATTGAGTTCTTAAAGCCAGAGCTCTAGTTTCTGCAGCTGATGACACTTTCTCCACATGTTCATTTAAGTCACACAGACTGGCATTCCGCATGACTGAGTTACCCTGCCAAAACTTCAGTTTGCTTTTGTACCATTTATTTATGTCTGAGCCATTTTAGCAAGGAAGTTATGCTAAGCTTGTTCAAGACATTAGGAGTCAGCTTCAGTAATGTGTAAAGTTGCCATAGTCCTGCTCTATCATTAAAGAGAGACACCTAGTGATGAGTTTAGTTTAGGTCTCAAGTGCACTGTCTGGGAGTATCATGGAATTGAGGTTTTCAGGAGTGTATTATTTGAATAGAAACAATATACTGGGCTACAGAGAAAAGGCAGAAGGATGGCATTAAGTCAGAATGTTCATTCAGATAATGAGAGCAGGCACAATGATCTGAGTGGCCTCCTTCTGCACCATAATCATTTTGTAAATCTTTGATTCTGTGACTACTTTTTGTGGGAATTCCACATTTTCACCCATTCTCCCAGGAAAGACGTTCCTCCTAATTTTCCTGTCGGATTTATTAATGACTATCTGATATATATGCCTCTTTCTTCTGGTTTTTCACATGTGGAAAAATCTTCTCCATGTCTACCTTCTATCAAGTCAGCCTGAGTCTTCTCTTTTCTAGTTTTCGCTGGTACTCTGTCTACTCATGAGAGTGGCAATCCCTTGATCTTATTATAGAAGAACGGAAGGAGCCATTCAGCCCGTCAGCTCAGTTACACAGGAATGGAAGAGGCTGTTCAGCCTGTCGCCTCTGTTTCATAGGAACAGAAGGATGTCATTCAGCCCATTGGTTCTGTAACACAGGAACAGGGGGAAGCCCATTCAACTCAAAGAAAAAAGAAAATTACAGCACAGCAACAGGCCCTTCAGCCCTCCAAGCCTGCGCCAATCAAGATCCTCCGTCTAATCTGTCATCTATTTTCTAACAGTCTGTGTCCATTTGCTCCCTGCCCATCCATGTACCTGTCCAAATATATCTTAAAAGACATTAACGTGTCTGCGTCTACCACCTCTGATGGCAACTCCTTTGATGTTTTCACACAAGAATGGAAGAAGGCCATTAATCTTCACTGGGGGTTGTTGAAAGGCTTGTGGTTCAAGGTTTGAGAGACCATGGACCAGAGGAACCTGGGGTGGGGAGAACCTTTGCTGGATCCAGATGTGGCTGGTCCAATTGCTTGTTGTAGGCCTCTTGTACCATCAGTTAAATTAAGCCATCTGATTAATGGCCTCCCAAAAGGCAGCTTGATGCCAGCGCTGCTGAGAGGTGGGGAAAGAGGCAGACAGCCCACTGGGCTTAATGACCCCCTCCATCATCAAATCAGTCAGTGGTGGAGCATTAAATTCAGCTCCTGGTGAATCTGTGCAGAACCCCAACCAGCCAGCATCTCCTTTCTGAGGTATGGTTCCCAGAATAGGGTAATTACTCCCAGTGTCATGCAGTTCAGCACAACCGATATGCCATCTTTTTAAACTCCAACCTCTTGTCATAAAGCCCAACAAATGATTAAGTTTTTTTAAAATTATGTTTTATACCTGTCCACCTGCCTTTAGTGGTTCTGGACTTGGATTTATAAAGCTGATAGCTCCACTACATTTCCTCACTTCTCCCCATTTTGAAGGGTTCTCCCGACAGGAATGAGAAGAACTGACTAGAGATTGACCCAAACTGTTTACACCACTTTGAAACCAAAGCTAATTCAGCACAGATGGTCACAGACTAAGTCCAAATATAATGCTGGAAGCATCTCTCCACATTGTGTGTGAATTACTTGTTAATACAAAGCAGGTGGAATTTTAGATCAGGTTAAATAAGGCTAAATAAAGATGCCGCATTCCAAAAAATGTGTGATAAAATAGCTTTTGAACCTTTCAGTAGCTTCTAGCTCTGTATACCTGAATTTGGATTTGCCGACTCTAGGTGGGTTTAGCCCTGGAGGTTTAAGCACCATTGTTCCTCTCGTTTCAGCTGACCTTGCTGTCACATCATTGGCCAATTTGTTGCTCGACATGCCCACTCTTACAACTTCTGCATTACTGCTTTTGATCAATTGATAACCTGCCCCGATGAAGTTTTAATCTCATAAGGGAAGCACACAGGCACCTGCTTGGATGATGCTACAATTCTACGAGGCACCAGTAAGACCATACCTAGAGTATTACATGCAGTTTTGGTCCCCTCACTTGAGGAGGGAGATGTGTTTGAATTGTAGGCAGTTCAGAGGAGATTCACTAGATTGATTCCAGAGTTGAGGGATTTGTCTTATGAATTAAGATATTTAGGCCTATACTCTCTGGAGTTTAGTAGAATGAGTGGAATAACTCTTGAGAGGCCAGTATCCCATCACCAAGTCATTCTTTCTTTGCCCGGGGTAACACTGATTGGCTCCCTGAGAGGCAGCTCTCAAAGTGAGCAGAACCTCTGACACTCGTGTTGTTATCTGTCAGTCAGGGCTCCCTGGTTGGACCTTGTTAGCAGCCCCAATCAGGGAACTCATATTCTACATGGTTCAACTGGCTGACCTTGTTACAATTATTACTGAGAGGAAATCGCATTGAGGTATAAAAGATGCTCAAGGGGATTGACAAAGTAGACATTGAGCAGATGTTTCCTCCTGTGGGACAATCTAGAACAAGAGATTATAGTTTTAGGGTAAGGAGTAGCAGAATTAAATTAGTGATAAGGAGAAATTACTTTTCTCAAAGGGTCATGAATTTATGAAATTCACTACCCCAGAGTGTGGTGAATGCTGGGACATTGAATAAAAGTTGAGGAGGAGACAATCAGATTTTTAATTAGTCATGGGTTGAAAGACTATGAAGCCCAGGTAGGAATGTGCAGCTGACGCAACAATGGCATCAGCCATGATCAAATGAACAGTGGCAGGCTCAAGGGACTGATTAGCTTACTCCTGCTCCAGGTCCTTATGGTCTTGACTGTCAATCACGCAGACTTCTACCCTCCCCAGTCTTCAAGAATTAATATGGAAAAATGAAGTGTTAGCTGGGATGCCCCTTACGTCTCTTTTAAATCTTTCCCCTTAAAGCTTTACCCTCTAGTTTTGGGCTACCCCACACCAGGAAAAAGACCTTGGCTATGCACACTATGTCTGCTTCTCGCAATTTTATAAACCTCTGTAAGGTCATCCCTCAGCCTCTGATGCTCCAGGAAAAATAGCCCTGGCCTATTCAGCCTCTCCCAATAACCCAAAACTTCCAAACCTGACAACTTCCATGTAAATCTTTTTGGAACCCTTTTAAGTTTCACAACATCCTTCCTATAGCGGGGAGAGCTGAGGCGTTTCCCTGACAAAGACACGCTTCTTCCAGAGTGAGTCCACAGGTACTAATAAAACTCCCTGCTCCCCATCCCCACTCAGCATCACCAATTGCTGGAGGCCTCATTACACAGGTCAAATATTTGAATCCATTCTGTGAAAACCTTCTTATGTCTCTTAAATTACCAACCACTGTAAAGTGACCAGGGTGAGTGAGATGGGAAAGGCTCAGGACCTTATTATTTTCTCCAAGCATTGGGGCAACCTCAAAATCCACACAATAATTCTGAAAAATCTGAGGAGGGATAGAGGATAAAATTGAATTAGGCAGTGGCTTTAAAGTCTGCCTCCTTCTGCAGTCCAGTAGGCGCTGGTAGGGATGCTTACCCTCCAGGACTGGCTTGAAGTGTCTGGGAATTGAAACTCAATCTCTGGGACACTGCTACGTTCAACCCAGGAGAAACATCACAGGGGCACCGAAGAAGATTGGCTTTCTTTTTCTTTGAGCATTTCTCTTTCCCAGATTTCAAAATATTGAATAAAAGCAAAACACTGCCAGATGCTGGAGATCTGACAAAAATATGGGAAATGGGAAATAAAGGCTGTTTGGCAGACAGTCAAGTATCATCCAAGTGGGGCATTTATCTTCTTCCTTTCCAAATGGTGCAGGAAGGCAGTTTGTCACAAGGGTAATAAAGTGTGAAGCTAGATGAACACAGCAAGCCAAGCACCATCTCAGGAGCACAAAAGCTGGCGTTTCGGGCCTAGAGATGAAGGGTCTAGGCCCGAAACGTCAGCTTTTGTGCTCCTGAGATGCTGCTTGGTCTGCTGTGTTCATCCAGCTTCACACTTTATTATCTTCGATTCTCCAGCATCTGCAGTTCCCATTATCATTGTCACGAGGGTGAGTGTGTGGCTGACCGTTGGCTAGAGTGCAGCGTCAGTCATGTGAAACTTCCAAAAACACATGGAATCGCAGTTGACAAGTCTAAGCATTCAGTTACACGAACTGCATAGTTAATTCTTAGAGTGACCAGATTGTGACAGTGTCTAAGCACTCTTTCTGACACTGATCTGTCCTTTTGTAACATTTTGTCTATTCAATCCATTTTCTTCATTGGAATTGTCGTACTTGTGAGATTAGTTTGGCTGTCTCTCTTTTTCTATGTCCTGTCTCTCTTGCTGTCAGTCCCTGTCTCATTCAATGCCTGTCTTTCAAACGCTCTTTCTCTCTCTCTCCCTCCCTCTCCCTCACACACACACCCACACCCTTGACTGCCTTTCGCTGTTGGTCTCTCTCAGTTCCTCTTTCCATTCTCTTAGCATCTCTCTCTCTCTCTCGCCCCCCGCCCCGTTTTCGCTACCTACAAAATACTTAAAGGCAAAGACAGGGTGGAATCAGATAAGGTGTTTCCCCTGGTTGGGAAGTCTAGAGCTCGAGAGCAGAATATAAAAGCAAAGGATGACACTTCGAGCCGTTTTTCTCAGACGGTGGTGAATTTTTGGAATTCTCTACCAGCGAGGCGATGAAAGCTCAGTTTTGGAGTATGCTCTCTACCTGAAACAATAAACTATGATTACCAATGGTGTAGAAGATTATAGCGATAGGGTGAAAACAAGAAATTGAATTGTTTGATCAGCCATGATCGAAGTGAATGGTAGGGAAATCTCCAACGGTTGAATGGACTACACCTGTTAATATGTACCTACATTCTTTCTTGGTGTCCCTTTCTCTTTCACTCTCTTTTCTCTCATTCTGTATCTCCCTCAGTCCCTCACTCTCTTGGTCTCTCTCTCTCTCTCTCGGTCTTTTTCTCAGCTTCCGTTGCTCTCTTGGTTACTCGATCTTTCACTCCCTCAGAGTTTCTCTCTCGGTCTCATTTTCTCTTTGGGTCTGATTTACTCTCTCAGTATTTCGCTGTCTCAGTTTCTCACGCGCTCTCTCCGTCTCTCTCTCTTTCTCCCTCAAGTGTGAAAACCACTTGCTAATCCTCGCTGTTTGCGACTCAGTAGCAAGACTCGATCTATTGCAGCACCGCATTTTGTGAGGTCACCATCTCCGAGAATCACTCCAGCTGCTGCCAGCTCGTGGAAAGGAGTTTACGTTCACACTTTATAAAATATCACTATCATTTATTTCACACTCAGCGTTTAATCGCCACTCCTTCAGTGTCACTAAGTCAAAATCCTGGAAGTCTCTCCCGAACGGCACTGTGAGCGTACCTACACCCCAAGGAGGGAAGTAGGTCCAGAAGGTAGCTTGTTACCACTTTTCAAGGGGCAATTAGGGATGGGATAGCAAGCGTGATTAACTCACATAAAATACCGGTTCAGGCTCAACTGCATTCAGTTGAGGCCTCACGGTTGAAGAAGGCTGTGAGAGCATTAAAGAGCGTGCGGAAAAGATGCATAAGAATCCGAGGGTGAGGAGCTTCAAATACGAGGATTGGTCGAAGAGGCTAATTCTGTCTTTCTCGGAGAAGGAGATGTGATTGTATCGTTCAAAATCAGTAGGAGCCCGGGCAGAGTGGAAAGATTTAAACTGCTCCCATTGGTGGATGAGTTCGGAATAAGGTGAAAGACGAAAAGGCAACAGGAAAAAAATACAATTTACACAGGGATTGATTAGGGACTGGAATGCACTGCCTGTGAGTGCGGTGGAAGAAGGTTTAACAAAGATTTTCAAGAGGGAAGTAAAATACGATCAAAAGAGAAAAATATTGCAGGATTAAAGTCGGGGGGAGGAATGAGGGAAATTGGTCCTTCAGAGAGTCAGCACAGACACGATGGGCTGAATGGCCTCCTCCTGCGCTGTAACCATTCAATCAACCTCTGATTCCACACGTGCACACCTCCAAATGCTGCTGCTACTTTCCTGGAATCTGCTCTGCTGTATTCCATCTTTGACAGGAAGGTCAAATAAGTGGTCGCACTGCTGTGCGGAGCTGGTTTGGTATCAGTCAGGAGAGTGAGGAGGGGATTATAATTGAGTTCGTTGCCCAGAATTTCAAAGTACAGCCTTCTGGCTAACACTTGGACTAGGTTCATTGAAACCCAAAATTAGCAGCCAGGGCTGACATGAAAGAGTGCCGATTCAGCAGGCACAAAAGTCCGAGTTTCCCGTTGACCTCAGGCCTGTCCATAAATACTTCTGAGTCACTGTATTCTCTGCAGACCTGATAGGATGGGGAGCGAACTGGCAAAGCTTACAAAATTGGTAGGCTGCACACATGTTGCTCGTGAACATGTTCAAACAGGTGGGATCCTGTCCAAGGGTTCAAGGGAAAATTAAAGGATAGATTATCTTTAGCAACATGATGTGATGACAATATGTTAAAACTTCTCAAAAAACTAAAACGGGACCAAAGGAATTATCACATTGTTAGTGCCCCGGTGAATCAGTCAGAGAGGCTTGTGAATAGGTATAGCTCCTTCTCCACAAAATTAAATTTGTTCTCGCAGAAACCTGGAATAACTACAACATACTCTCAGGATCCTAATAAATTAGCACCGCCCCTTACAAAATGTGGAATTCCCCACTTCCGATTCGCTCTTGTAGCTATTTTACTTAATGGTCAGGCCAGTTCAGTTTTTGGTCAATGGTAACCCCCCAGGATTTTTCTGGTGGGGGATTCAGGGATGTTAATCCCCTTGAATGTCATGGCCAATTGTTAGACTTTTCTCTTGAAAAGAGACAAGAGCAACGTTCAATCAGTCAGCAGTGTTATGCTGCCATCTCATGGAGTCCCAGCTCATAGACTACAGCCCTCTCTCTGCAGATAAGGAAGCAACACTTGATTCCTCATCATTGACTTGAGTCTTAGCTGTCTTACTGGTAGCTACAATCAGAAGTTCGACAATCTAACGGAGTGGGGTTTTATAAAAGGCCAATGATGCTACATGAGGCAGCCAGAGGATTTTTTTTATAAGATCAAGAGATACAGAAAGAGTGAGAAAGATAAACAGAAAAAAAACTGGCAGCATCAGTGGAGGAAGGCAGAGTTAATGTTTCAGATCTGAGATAAATCATTAGAATTGAAAGCAGTGAAAAATATATAATCATTTATTTCAGATTGCCAGTGTTTTGTGTTAGTTGCAGATATATAGATAGATAGATATTATAGATAGATGTATAGAGATAGAATGAGAGAGCGACAAACAGATGAAGTCACAATGACATACTGGTACCTGCAACTGGTTTGGTGGAGTATGCAATACGGAAACAATCCATGTGCCAGTATTTAGGTCCCATATGAGCCTCAAATCAATCGTCATTGTCTTGATATTCTGTTCCTTTCTGTCTCTTTTATTTTTCCAGCTTCACTTTAAAACCATCAAAATATTGTATTTTTAATTATATTTCCTTATTTTGCTACTTTTTAACTTAAGATTTTGTACCTAAATATCTGGGAATAGCGACATTGTACACTTTTCACTGTACTCCTGTATCCCTGTACTTGAATACATGTGACAATCAAATCTAATTATAATTCTAACCTAATTCGAACTCTAAATTCTGATGTTTTCTTCGCTATTACAGTGAGCTCCACACTCTCACAGTTATGACATTTGCCCTGAATTCCCTATTGGATGGACTGGCTTTTGTTGATTACCCCTTCATTCTGGTCTTGTTTACCAGGGTAAGTTCTCTCTCCGTGTCGATTATCGTCCCACCTCTGTGAACTGGCCCAGAGATGTGTTTCAGTCAGGGACCAGGAGCACAGACAGCCATATCCAAACACATTCCCATCCCTGGGGAGTTCTAACTTTCATGTTCCAAGCATCCACTAATCTCAGTCTTGCGTCTTCTCAATAACTGAGCTTCCGCAGCCCTCTGTGATCCAGAAGTCCAAGCAGTAACTACACTCTGAGTGAAGACATTGTCTTTATTTTAGTCTGAAATAGTCTGTCCCTTATTGTGTGATTGTACTGCCTCTGTGTTCTATATCCTATAGCCTGGTTGAGCAATCTCCCAGTCTTTCCAATCCTATCAGAGTCTTCAATGTTGCAATGAAATCACCTTTCATTTCTTGAATCTCCAGAGGATATAATGTACTCAATCTCTTCTCACTGGATAACAAAGAACAAAGAACAAAGAAAATTATAGCACAGGAACAGGCCCTTTGGCCCTTAAAGCCTGCACTGATCAAGATCCTCTATCTAAAACTGTCACCTATTTTCCAAGGATGTGTATCCCACTGCTCCCTGCCCATTCATGTATCTGTCTAGATACATCTTAAATGATGCTATCGTGCCTGCCTCTACCACCTCTGCTGGCAATGCGTTCCAGGCACCCACCACCCTCTGTGTAAAGAACTTTCCACGCATATCTCCCTTAAGTTTTTCCCCTCTCACCTTGAAATTGTGGCCCCTAGTAATTGAGTCCCCCACTCTGGGAAAAAGCTTCTTGCTATCCACCCTGAGTATACCTCTCATGATTTTGTAGACCTCAATCAGGTCCCCCCCTCAGCCTCCGTCTTTCTAATGTAAATAATCCCAATCTACTCAATCGCTCTTCATAGCTAGCGCCCTCCATACAAGTCAACATCCTGGTGAACCTCCTCTGCACCCTCTCCAACGCATCCACATCCTTTTGGTAATGTGGCGACCAGAACTGTACACAGTACTCCAAATGTGGTTGAACCAAAGTCCTATACAACTGTAACATGACCTGCCAACTCTTATAATCAATACCCCACCTGATGAATGAAAGCATGCCGTATGCCTTCTTGGCCACTCTATCGACCATCATTGCCACCTTCAGGGTACAATGGACCTGAACACCCAGATCTCTCTGTGCATCAATTTTCCCCAGGGCTTTTCCACTTACCGTACAGGTAAATTTCTCATTCCACCAAAGTATATGAAAACTGAAAGAACTGCAGAGGCTGGAAATCAGGAACAAAAACAGAAGTTTCTGGAAAAACTCAGCAGATCTGGCA
Organism: Stegostoma tigrinum; assembly: GCF_030684315.1. Lineage (NCBI taxonomy): Eukaryota > Metazoa > Chordata > Chondrichthyes > Orectolobiformes > Stegostomatidae > Stegostoma > Stegostoma tigrinum. Next base: position 54,723,500 of record NC_081367.1, read on the forward strand.
GCATCTGTGGAAAAAAAATATCAGAGTTAACGTTTCAGGTCCTGGATGACCCTTCCTGAGAACCGATAGTAGCTAGGAAAACATCAGCTTTTATGCAGAAGGAGGGGGATGGGGAGGGAGTAAACGATAGGGCAGAACCTGAAGAGAGAGAAGAGCAGTTGGATAGGCAAAGGAGTTGATAATGATCCAGCTGGGAGGGTGAGTAGTTGTTAATGGGGACTCTTCATGACTAACAATAGGCAGGCCATGTGACAACAAGGCCTGGTGTTTGGGGTAGGGGGCAGGGCATGAGAGGGTTTTGGGTCCCAAAATTATTGAACTCGACATTGAGTCCGGAAGGCTGCAGGGTTCCCTAGTGGAAAATAAGGTGTTGTTCTTCCAGCTTGTGCTGAGGTTCACTGGAACACTGCAGCAAGCCTGAGACAGAGATGTTGCCCAGGGAACAGGGTGGGGTGTTAAATTGGCAGGCAACAGGTAGCTCAAGGTCTTTTTGCAAGTGGAATATCGATGTTCTGTGAAGCGGTCACCCAGTCTATGATTTCTTTCCCCATTGTAGAGGAGACACATTGTGAATAGTGCATGCAGTAGCCTAGATTTTGGGAAGTGCAGGTGAAGTGTTACTTCACCTGGCAAGGTATGTTTGGGCACTTGGATAGTGAGGGAGGGGGGGAGGTTGCTTGGGGAGGTGTTAGGGGGTGAAAGAAGAGTGGACCACGGTGTCCCAGATGGAATGGTCCCTGTGGAAGGCCGACAAGGGAGAGAACGGAAATATGTGTCTGGAGTTAGCATCTCACTGGAGATAGCAGAATTGGCGTCTGATGATCAACATCTCATTTTCCACCTGGGGAGCCTGCAGCCCTCCAGACTCAATGTCAAGTTCAATAATTTTAGGGCCTAAACTCTCCCATGTCCTAGCCCCCCACCCCACTCACCAGGCCTTGTTATCACATAGCCTGCCATTTCACACTACCTATTGTTCGTCACTAACAGTCCCCATTAACAACTACTCACCCTCCCAACCAGATTGTTACCAACTCCTTTGTCGATCTTACTGCTCTTCTCTCTCTTCGAGCCCTAACCAACTGTTTACCCCCTACGCCATCCTCCTTCCTATCTTCTGCATACAAGCGGACGTTTTCTCAGCTACCATCAGTTCTGAGGAAGGGTCACCGGACCCAAAGTGTTAACTCAGATTTTTTCTTCACAAATGCTGCCAGACCTGCTGAGCTTTTCCAGCAACTTCTGTGTTTGTAGCAAAGTATATGGTTTCTCAGCAATCCAAAACAGCACACAGCTATGCTCTTGGCAAAGAATGATGTAAATAATTGCTTGGTAGTTCAGTTTTGACTATGGCTGAAAGAATGGAGACATTTTGTCACAATTTTTTTGTCTTTCATTTATAGCGAAGCAATGGCTTTGTGATATTTTAGTTGATTGTAGTAATTCAGACACACAGGCAAATATTCTGGGGAGAGAGGATCAAATCCCAGCATGGCAGATGATGGAATTCTAAATTCAGTAAAGGCTAATGATAACCATGAAACCATTGTTCATTGTTGTTAGAATTCCATCTGGTTCAGTAATAGCCTTTAGAAAAGTAAATCCTTACCTGACCTAGTCTACATATGACTCAGACACACAATGACGTAGTTGACTCTTAACTGGCCTCGTGAGCCATTCAGTTGCATCAACCATTAGGACGTCTCAGAGAAGAAATGAAATGGAATGCACCACTTGGCATCAAGTAAGTCACCAGAAACAACAACAGTAAAATCAACCATGCTGACTCTGCAAAAGTCTTCTTTACCAAAGTATGAGGGCAAATGTCTAAATTGGGAGAGTTTTCTCACAGACTAGTGAAGCAACAGACATATTCAAAGTCATGGAATCATACCTTAAGCATAACGTGCCAGTTGACACCAGGTTCTGTCCCATCACCAGGACAGACCCAGCACAGGCAGTGGCTTACAGTCACGTGGCATTAACTGTGAAAGTCCTCAAATCCAGACTGCATGATCTCCCGTGACATCAGGTCAAACACAGGCAAGAATACCTCAGCTGATTACCACATACCGCATTTAGGCATTTATTGCACGATCCTACATGGTCACCCGAGTGAATGGCTGCTCAGCCATTTCAATGACAGTTATAAATCTACTGCCTTACTGTGCGTCTCAGGATACATGAGGCCAAACTAAGAAAGAACAGAAGACTTCCTTCCCTGAAAAATACTAATAGACCAGAATGGTTTTCACAATGATTGTTGGTAGTTCCATGGTTACCTTTGCTGAATTTTTTAATTACAGATTTAGTGATTGAGTTCAAATTCATTCAACTGTCATGGCGGACTTTGAATCAATGACCCCAGACCATTAGTCCTGGTTTCTGGATTACTAATTTATTGATATTACCCGTACTGCCCCATCATCCTGTGCTCAAATTCACCTTTGAAATAGATCGTCAAAAGTGCTCCCTGCTCTTGTAATGCCAGTTGTGGGCTTATCTGTCCCTACTAATTGCAAGCCCGTCTTCTCTGGTCAATAGAAGCAACAGGACTCCTATTATCCTAGATGATTATATTTTGGCAATCCTGTAAATATGACCCATATTTACTGTGCATGTTTAATACTGAACTAGGGTGACATCCTGCAGGATAATGGTGATACTGATCTGATCATTTCGAGCTACATTTCACATGAATGGCCCTAAGCCAGTCACACTTTATCTGAAAATTGCCCCATTTATCTCACATTAGCCTGAATGAGTAAGGGATCTCAAAACAGACGAACCTAGCTACTTCACTCTGCTACTAAACACAAACAACAGAAGTGATAGGATACTGCCGTCAAGCCAAAGATATGTTCTGGCCATTACTCAAGTTACTAATATGGTACATGAATTTCAGTGCTCATATGATGCCAGTTATGTGTGCAGTACATCCCAAAGAGAGGTAGATCATATCAAAGAGCGTGTTCCTTCACTCTTTGCAACAAGTAAGGTACTGAACAAACAACCTGTGCAAATTTCACAACACAGTGTCTAACATTAGATTTGATGCCGTATTTGGACAGCATTTGCTCAATAATCCTGAGTGTTTTAAGAATGATGTTGACAGCCAGCTTAAGGGTGGCAAAGTGGCTTAATGGTGTGTACAGAAAGTCATATATATAAATACTCAGGAGCCAGTTTTTGCCTACAGAAAGAATATGTACACAATATTATGGTCCCAGCTGATGTTATTACTGGGCAAGCCAGACCCAAATTGAAACCTGGCTTGATAGATCATGTTTCTTTAGTATTTTAACAAGGTAGTTTCTCACTGAACCACAAACATGCAAAGTTGCCAATTCAGTTTTAACAATAAAACAGGAATTTATTATGCAAAAAATGAATTTCAAGCAGAACAAACCAAAATATTTACATAATACAAAAATTTAAAGGTTTTGAAAAATGTTATTAAAATGTCATCTCATTAATCCCAAAAACAGCCTTTTATAGTTCTATACCAGTGAGACATCTCTTCCTTGCATCCCCTATTGGGCTTAGTTTAACTGTTGCTTTAACTCCCAGGCTTGAGAATCTGATAGTCAATTCTCGAACCTTCATACAACTAAACTTACATTTTCTCAGTTTCAAATAATCACTTCAGGCCTTTAATCAAAAACTTCATATCTGGAACTTTTAAACTGTTTACACTGAGATAACCTACTTTTAGCAATTCTCAACTATCTTCTGCCTTTATCAGACGCATGTGCTTTACACATCCATCATCAGCCAAGAACCCTGTAGCAATGTCAAACTGAAACTCATTTTTTTCCCCAAGTTATGGGTATTTACCTAATCAAAAGAAAAAAAAATCCTGCACTTTCTAAACTAAAGCCAAATGCGCAACCATTTTTTTTTCACTCATAAAATTTGCTATTTAAACAAAAAAACCATTACTCCTCAGGATGTCTTTCTCTTGCAAAGAACTTTAAATGAAATCTCTTTGGCTACAGACACAATTACAAGCTAACCATTTAACCCCTTCACTTAGAAGGGGTTATGCCACTAAGTGAAATTAAAAAAAAACGAAATATAAAAATCTTTTTAAAACATATAGAAATCACTCTCCCTACATCACAATAATGAAAGTACTAGAGCATGACCATGGTAGGAAGTGGGTGCAATAACAGAGATTGAATGAGTAATAGGTGGCAGACAAAGATGGTGGCAGGCCTGAGAATGTCATCAATTTTCTTTCTATGCTGTTGGGCATCCTCCAAATGGCTAAGATTGCACTGGAGAAGGTGGCAACCTTGGATTATGGTGGCAAGCTTTAGTGTCATGGCCTCCTCTGCCACACCATTCAAGGATATCCGGGCAGTGATGAGTTCTTTCGTCTTCAGTGAGGAGTGGATAGCTTCAGATAAGGGGTGTCCAATAGGGATACAGTAGCAGTTAATCAGGTGAACTTGGGGCAACAGCGTGAGAAATCTCGCCAGGCCTAAGAGAAACCCTCCATCAAACTCAATGAAACCGACACATAACTAAAAATGTGTAAGTTTCCACATGATTTAAATGGTGAGAGACAGAAAAGTGTTGAACTTCAAAGGGACTTGTGTGTCAATGTTCATTAGTCACTGCAAGTTAACACAATGCATGCACAGCAAATAATTGGTATGTTGGTCTTTATGAAAAGTTGGTCTGAGTGCAGGAGTAAAAATGTCTTACCACAATTATGTAGAGCACTGGTAGCACTACACATGGAGCATTGCATGCAGTGTTGATCTCGTTACCTAAAGAAAGTTATGCTTGCCAAAGTGGGACTGAAATGAAGGCTCAACAAACATACCTGAGATGGAGGAACTGTCCAATGAGGAAAGATTGGGCCTTAGCAGATCACTGCTACACAAATGCTATACTTCCAATGACTGCTTCCATCACTTTGATGATGATTGAGAGGAGACTGACGGGGTGGTAATTAGCCAGGCAGGATTTGTCCTACTTTTTATGCTTAAGCCAAACCTCAAAAATTTTCCACATTGTTGCACAGATGCCAGTGTTGCAGGTAATTGATTTGCATTTCTATTTAAAAACAAACCCTGTGTGTCATATTGCCAAGGACGTGGGCTGTATTGGTAGGAATATCTCTTTGTAAAATGTAAACATGCAAATTAGGAACAGAAGTAATCTGCTCAGTTCCTCAATGATGCTTCACCATTCAATAAGATCATGGCTAGACTGATTACTCCACATGACCACCTACCCTGAGAATCTTTAACCCCTTTGTTTTATCAAAATGCATCTTTCTCTGCATGTCCAAAATGGACAATTTCATATTTTCCCACATCATACTTCAACTTTCCATTACAAACCCACTGACTCCCACATCTACCTGGACTAAGATAATAAAATGTGAGGCTGGATGAACACAGCAGGCCAAGCAGCATCTCAGGAGCACAAAAGCTGACGTTTCGGGCCTAGACCCTTCATCAGAGGGTCTAGGCCCGAAACGTCAGCTTTTGTGCTCCTGAGATGCTGCTTGGCCTGCTGTGTTCATCCAGCCTCACATTTTATTATCTTGGAATTCTCCAGCATCTGCAGTTCCCATTATCTCTCTCTCTACCTGGACTACACATCTTTACACCCCACTTCCTGTAAAGGCTCCAACCCATTCTCTCAGTTCCTCCATCTCCGTCACATATGTTCAGATGAGGCCAACTTCGACAAGGGAGCCTCTGAAATGTCCACATTCTTCCTCAACCGAGGATTCCTCAGCTCCGTTGTTGACAGAGCCATCAATCGGGTCCAACCCATCTCCCGCACTTCTGCCCTCACCCCTTCCCTTCTCTTCCTTCCCGCAACAGTGATAGGGTTCCCCTTATCCTCACCTACCAGCCCATCAGCATCCACATCCAGAAGATCATCAGACACCATTTCCGCCACCTCCAGCAAGATGCCACCACCAGACACATATTCCCCTCCCCTCCCCTTTCTGCCTTCCGCACGGACCATTCCCTCCGAGACACCCTGGTCCATACTTCCTTCACCCCCAACACCTTCCCTACGGCACTTTCCCCTTAACTGGCCATTTACCTCCTCCCTCCCCACTTTCCAAGGGCCCAAACATACCTTCCAGGTGAAGCAACACTTCACCTGCACTTCCAAGAATCTAGTCTACTGCATTCGCTGCTCACAATGTGGTCTCCTCTACATTGGGGAAAAGAAGCACAGACTTGGCGGCCGCTTTGCAGAACATCAACATTCTGTTCACAAAAAAACCCTGAACTAACTGTTGCCTGCCACACCAATGCACCACCCTGCTCCCTGGCCAACATCTCTGTCTCTGGCTTGCTATCGTGTTCCAGTGAACACCAACACAAGCTGAAGGAACAACAATTCATTTTCCGCTTGGGGACCCTACAGCCCTCTGGACTCGATATTGAGTTCAATAATTTTAGAAAGTCCCCCATGTCCCAGCACCCCCACCCCACACACCAGGCCTTGTCACCACATAGCCTGCCACTACACACCCCCTGTTGTTAGTTACTAACAGTCCCCATTAACAACTATTCACCCTCCCAGCATGATCGTTAGCAACTCCTTTGTCTGTCCAGCTGTCTCTCTCTCTCTTTGGGCTCTATCCTATCATTTACTCCCTACCCCACCCATCTCCCTATTTTCTGCATATAAACTGACGTTTTCCCAGCCACCATCAGTTCTGAGGAAGGATCACCGGACCCGAAACGTTAACTCTGTTTTCTCCTCCACAGATGCTGCCAGACCTGCTGAGCTTTTCAGCAACCGTGTTTTTGTTCCTGATTTACAGCATCCGCAGTTCTTTTGGTTTTTATACTTCAACTTCTAGTTGTTTGCGCATCCACTTAACATATCCATATTTCTTTGTAGCACCCTTAGGTCCTTTTCACATCTTACTTCCTACCCATCATTATGTCGTTAACAAATGCAGGAAACAAACCTTAGGTCCCTTCATCCAAGTTGTTTTTATATGTATAGTAAACTGATTCCCCATGATACACCACTGACAAATAAAAAATAAATAATTCATGCCTGCTTTCTGTTTCCTGTCAGGTAGTCAATCTTCCATGCATGCCGACATCTTAACCATTACACCATGAAATTTGCTTTCCACAATAATCTTTGATTATTTAGAAATCTAAGTTGAAAATATGGTTGTTGAACAACTGAGCAGTATATTTACAGATAAAGAAGAGATGCTAAAAAGGCTGGTAGCACTTCAGGTAGAGAAGTCTTCAGGTCTGGATAGGATCCATCCAGGATAGCTGAGAGAGGTAAAAGAGCAAACTGCAGAACTATTGACAGAAATCTTCCAGGATTCTCTGAGCATCCCGGGGACTGGTGGGATTGCAAATGTGACACCATTGTTTAAACAGGGGGGCCAAGGATAATCCAGGAAAGTACAGATCTGTCATCTTGATGTCAATTGTGGGAAAACTAATGGAGGCCATAATACAGGATAAGATAAATATATTCTTAGAGAAAAATATTAATAGTTGAAGTGGACATGATTTTGTCAAAAAAGGGTCATGTCTGACAAATTTGACTGAGTTCTTTAACAAGATAACCTAGGCAGTGGATAAGGGTAGTGCTGCGGATGACCTAGAATTTCTGGAAGCATTTGATACAGTGCCGCATGGCAGATTAGCTAGCAAATTCAAAAAGTGTTAGGGATTGATGGGTATTTGGTTGCATGGATTAGAAGTTGGCCATAAGATAAATAACGGAGGAAATAGATGGACATTTCTCAGTTTGGAGAGGGGTTGAAAGTGGTGTTCACCAGGGATCAGTGTTGGGACCCTTGCTTTTACTGGAGTTGGATGTTGAGAGTAAAACACTAAATTTGTGGATTATACTAAGCTAGGGAGAATAGTGAATTATAAGGACAATGCTGAACAATTTCAGAGAAATATTGACAAGTTAGCCAAATGGGCAGACTTCTTGGGAGATGAATTTTAATGCTGAGAAATGTGAGGTAATGCATTTTGATAGAAGAAATATAGAGAGAAAATACAGGCTCAATGGTACAATTTTGAGGAGAATGCAGGAGCAGAAGGACCTCAGGGTTCAAATGCAGAATTCCTTGAAGGTGGCCAGGCAAGTTGAAACAGTTGTTAAGAAGGCTTTGCAGATCCTTAGGTTTATAAATAGTGGCTTAGAGTGTAAAAACAAGGGTGTGATGCTACACTGTCCCAGTTCTGAGGAAGGGTGACCACACCCGAAACATTAACTCTTTTTTCCTTCACAGATGCTGCCAGACCTGTTGAGCATTTCCAGCAACTTTGTTTTTGTTCCTGCTTTACGGCATCCGCAGTTCTTTTGGTTTTTATTTAACATTTAACTCACTGCCACATCTCTTCCAGGCATGCCCACCTTGAAGAAGTTCTGCTCCGCTCTCTGACGGGATTTCCATTCCAATCTCCCTTCATGCCCACCAACTTTAATTTCACTGTCACTCCTGGTGTTTGACCAGGTATTTGCTAAAATTCATTTCCACAGCCATATCACATTCCTCAGTGACTGCCTCCGGCTCAGACTCACCCCACATGGATTCCAACTGAAGTTTCATCCCTCATGTTTTGTATCCTCCCAGGATCACAGATATATCCGTGATGTTCAACGTTCCTCGGACAGGTGCTCTCGCCGTATCCGGAGATCCACGCTCAGTGCCATATGGCACCACGTGTATATTCTCATACTCTCCCTCCGACAGCATCGCAACACGCATGCTCAGGGCTGCACCACTCTGCAGTTCCATTTCATCCTTCAGCTGATTCATTGTGCTAACAAGAAACTTTATTTTTCTTTCAGGCAGCAAGGCCCACAAGAAACAACAACTCAAAAATACCCACGGCTCTCTGGAACCTTCCTCTCCTCACCTTCCCTCTGACTCTATACCCTCCCCCAATTCCCCCACCTCCTGTCTGGTATTCATCATCCTCCCTAACCTTCTGCTCTCTGATGCTGAATGATCTGTACTCAGCAAAGGACTCAGCTTTATCCCTCTGCATCCCCACCTTAACGAATTTCAGGCACGACGTGACACCGAAATCTTCTTCCGCCATCTTCGCCTCCATGCTCATTTCTTTGGGCTCCGTGCACTCAGATCTAACCCTGACTTTGTTATTAAGCCTGCTGATAAGGGTGGTGCTGTTGTAGTCTGGTGTACTGATCTCTACATTGCAGAGGCTGAGCACCAGCTCTCAGATACCTCCTCCTACATTCCCCTGGACCATGATTCTATCATGGCACATCAGACCATTGTATCCACAACGGTAACTGATCTCATACCACCTGGTAATCTCCCCACCTCTGCTTCCATGCTAATAGTCCCCCAACCCCGCACAGCTTGTTTCTACCTCCTGCCGAGTTCTGAGGAAGGGTCACCAGACCTGAAAGATTAATTCCGTTTTTTTCCATCACAGATGCTGCCAGACCTGCTGAGCTTTTCCAGCAACTTTGGTTTTGTTCTTGGGGAATACTGTGTTCGGTTCTGGGCACCTTATTTAAGAAAGGATATTAAGGTCCTGGAGAGAGTGCAAATAATAATAACAATGATCATAAAACTGTTGTTGATTGTTGAAAAAAACCATCCAGTTCAGTAATGTCCCTTACAGAAAGAAACTGCCATCCTTAACTTGGTCTAGCCTACATGTGACTCCAGACCCACAGCAATTGGTTGACTCTTAACTGCTCTCTGGACAATTAGAGATGCACAGTAAATGCTTGTCTAATGTCTAGCCAGCAACGCCCTCATCCTGTGAATGATTAAAAAGAACTTATATAGGTGCTGCATTTTGGAAAGGCAATTCAGGGCAGGACTTATTCATTTAATGGGGAGTGTTGCTGGACTTTGGAGTGCAGGTTCATGGTTCCGTGAAAGTGGAGTCCCAGGTAGGCAGGATAATGAAGAAGGTTCTTGATATGTTTGCCTTTATTAGTCCGTGCATTCAGTAAACAAGTTGGGAGGTCATGTTGCAGCTATGCAGGACATAGGTTAGGCCACTTTTGGGGTATTGCATTCAGTTCTGGTCTCCCTGCTATAGGAAGGATGTTGTGAAACTTGAAAGGGTTCAGGAAATATTTACAAGGATATTGCCAAGGTTGGAGGGTTTGAGCTATAGGGAGAGGCTGAATAGGATCAGCTATTTTCCCTGGAGCATCATACGCTGAGGGGTGACCTTATCGAGGTTTATAGAATCAAGAAGGATGAGAATACAGTAAATGGCCAAGGTCTTTTCCCTGGGGTGGGTGAGTTCAAAACTAGAAGGCTTAGGTTTAAGGTGAGAGAGGAAAGATTTAAAAGGGGCTTATTGGGCAAGTGGGTGTTGTACGTACAGAATGAGTTGCCAAAGGAAGTTGTGGAGGCTGGTACAATTACAACATTTAAAAGTCATCTGTGATGGGCATATGAGTAGGAAGGGTTTAGAAGGATATGGGTCAAATGCTGGCAAACGGGACAAGATTCATTTAGGATATCTGGTCAGCATGGACGAGTTGGACCAAAGGGTCTGTTTCCGTGCTAACATTTCTATGACTCTATGACACCTCACCAATATCCTGTACAACCTCAATATGACTTCCCAACTCCAAAACTCAAAGGACTGATCAATGAAGGCAAGTGTGCTAACTGCCTTTTTAGCAGAACTAAAACCACAGTTACAATTGATCTTATTCTGCCATGCAACGTTGACTGAACTAGCAAGGCCACTATTTGTTACCACTTTTCAGGCTGTAGTTAAGTCAACAACATTGGGGGTCTGGAGTCACATGTAGGCAGCATATTAGGAATGGCAGATTTCCTTCCCTAAAGGACGTTGATAAACCAGATGGGTTTTTAGGACATTTTATGACATTGCCACCATTATTGAGGTATACAACACAGAAAGCGACAAGCTTTTTGTTCTAGATTTAATGAATTGAATCTAAATTCCATTTCTAGCTGCAATGGTGGGATTTGAACTTACATCCTTGTGTGTAAGCTCTGGCCTCTGTACTTTTTGCCCAGACATTACCACTGTGCCACTACTGCCCTCACTGGTACTTTTGGAATGTTGCATCAGTTTTAGGCCTGCTGAGCTTCCAATCAGTAGGCCAGGATCTTCACATGTTCACACTATGCCCAAAAGCAGGAGAGTTTTAATGACAGAAACCCGTGACCTACAACTTATAAATCTCTGCCAATCCTCTGGCACTCACACAGCTGACTGGCTGCTGGAGGGCTCTTTGCTACAATGGAGTGCTGGTTGCCAAGGTCTGCCAGTCAATCAGGGGTCATTAGTGCTATCAAGGGGTCATGGCTGCAGTCAGGGTAACATCACCTCCCATCCACCAGCACTCCCAGGATGACAGGAAAGGCATGTACAGTTTGGAGATTGGGGCCATGGAAAGAGGGGAATCGGGAGGCGTTCTAAAGAAAAGTCACTGGACCCAAAATGTTAACTCTGCTTTTTCTCTGCAGAGCTGCAAGGCCTGCTGAATTTTTCCAATAGTTTTTGCTTCGTTTCTGATTTCCAGCATCCGCAATTTGTTTGGTTTTATCTTACCTCATCCTTTTGAAAATTCATACACCCCTGAATATTTCATTCCCAGCTTTGAACTGGTAGTAACCATGTCACTGTGATGGCTGTAAGATCATACCCATTAGCCTGAGTTTGTATCATAATTCATTATTTTTGTGGCAAATACTATGTGCATTCAAGTAATGAGTCATTATTTTTTCCTTTTTATTTTTTTTCCTTTTTTGAGCCTAGTTGCGCTGTTTTCCATGTTTGTATATTCGGTCCCTTCCTTCTCCACTCTGCGTATTGTTATTCTAATAGCTGACTTTTGATGCTGCCATACACTTGCTTTGGGAGCCTTAACTTAGCAGGGATATTAAGATATTCTATGGATATTTTAAAAACAAAAGTGTTACCAAATTGAAATAGAGTCTGGGAAATTGCTAACGGAAAATAACAATATGGCAGATGATTTCAACCAGGAGTTTGTATAGCTGTTCGCGTGTATAGTATCATTCTTCACTATCCTTGCTATCTGCGACTCCACTTTCAAAGAAATATGAACCTGCACTCTAAGGTGTCTTTGTTCAGCAACACTCCCCAGGACCTTTCCATTACGTGTATAAGTCTTTCCACAATGCAACACCTTACATTTAACTGAATTAAACTCCATCTGCAACTCTCCAGTCCATCTGATCAAGATCCTATCGCACTCTGAGATGTGGACACTTTCATGCTGTCCACTATACCTCTAATTTTGGTGTCATCTGCAAACTTACTAACTACACCTCCTCTGTTCACATCCAAATAATTTACATAAATGATGAAAAACAGTGGACCCAGCACGGATCCTTGTGGCACACTGCTGGTCACAGGCCTGTAGTCTGAAAAACAACCCTCCACCACCACCCTCTGTCTTCTACCTTCAAGCCAGTTCTGTGTCCAAGTGACTAGTTCTCCCTGAATTCCATGTGATCTAACCTTGCTATGCAGTTTACTATGATGAACCTTGTCGAATACCTTAATGAAGTCCAGACAGGATATGTCCACTGCTCTGCTCTCATCGATCTTCTTCATTACTTCTTCAAAAAACTCAATCAAGTTAGTGACAAATGACTTCCCAAGCACAAAGCCATGTTGACTATCCCTAATCAGTCCTTGCCTTTCCAAATACATGTAAATTCTATCCATCAGGATTCGCTCCAACAACTTGCCCACCACCAATGTCAGGCTCACTGATCTGTAGTTCCTTCACTTTTCCTTACCATATTTCTTAAATAGTGGCACCACATTAGCCAACCTCCAGCCATCTGGCACCTTCACTGTGCCTATCGATAATATAAGTATGTCAGTAAGGGGCCCGGCAATCACTTCCCTAGCTTCCCACAGAGTTCTAGGGTACATCTGATCAGGTCCCAGGGATTTCTCCACCTTTATGTGTTTTAAAGCATCCAGCACTTCCTCCTCTGTAATGTGGACACTTTTTAGATACCACTATCTACTCCCCCACATTTTACATCTTCCATATTCTTCTCCACAGTATATACTGATGCAAAATCCTCAGTAAGTATCTCCCCCATCTCCTGTGGTTCCACACTTAGGCAGGCCTGCTGATCTTTAAGGGGCCCTATTCTTCTGGAATACTGCATCTAGTTCCGGTTATCCATTTATAAGAAGGATATTATCAAGCTGGAGAGGGTTCAGCAGAGATTTACCAGGATGTTGCCAGGTATGGAAGGTTTGAGTTATAAAGAAAGGTTGGATAGACTGGTACATTTTTCACTGGAGTGTAGGAGTTTGAGATGTGACCTGATAGAAGTTTATAAACTAATGAGAGGTGTAGATAAGAGTTGATGGTAGCTGTCTTTCCCTGAAGATGGGGGATTTCAAGAATAGGGGACACATTTTTTAAGATGAGAGAAGAGCTAAAAAAAAGACATGGGGGCAATTCTTTTTACACAGAGGGTGCTTTGCATTTGGAATGAACTTCCTAGGCAAGTGGTGGATGTGTGTATAATTACAACATTTTTTAAAAATCATTTATATAAGTACATGAATAGGAAAGGGTTTGGAGGGATATGACCCAGGTGCAGGGAAGTGGGACTAGTTAGGATTATGGTCTGCATCGACTAGTTGGGCCGAAGGGTCTGTTTCCGTGCTGCATGACTCTAATTAAGGCTTGTCAAAGATTTGCAGACCGTATAAAACCACGAGTGCAAAGAAGCATAGTGTTCGTATTCTCCAATGTTTTCCCCATCTTCGATTTGTTCACTCCGAAGACACCAGCTGCGATGAGTGGAGAGGGTGTACTGTGCGTGGAATAAAGTTTGAGAACCGCCCTTGCGATGAACCAGGAAGCAGGTGAGAGATTAAACAGATGAGAACGAAGGATTTTGGCCTTACGGGTTTCCTGAAGGGAACAGTGTTCCTGCAGTCCAACAGGCCCACACTCACCTGAGGGTGGGACAGAGACTCACCTGAGACAAGGAGAAAGAGATTTGTCTCTGGGTGCTCACCTGTCGCTAGCCGGAAGTATTGCTCTGATCATTGGGAACCCTCTCAGCGCTGTGTGTGTTAGAGATATTTTTGCCTGAGCTTCTCCCTTTCGCTGTGTGGGTGGTCTGCTCCGGGTTTCCCAATGGCAGCATTCCAGGATCCAGGTCACTTCCAGGCGGTGGATCTGAGCAGCGAGGCCGGCACAGGAGCTCAGCAGAGTGCTGGCCTGGAGCGGACGGTGCTGACCGAGGACAGAGACGGAGCTATAATAGAAACCGAGGGCAAGCTGAGTAATCAGGTTGAGAAAGATGAGGCAAGCGCAGCTCCATCACCTCCTGCTCCCATGGACTACAAACTGAGGAAGTTCTTCGTGCTCCGGGTAAATTACTGTCTCGTTACTCCTCCTAATCCACACGCCTTCCTCTTCAACATTTGGAGAATACTTGAGGGCCCAACAAGTCATTGTGAGCTTCAGGGTTCTAGCCATTTGGTTGAACTCTGTGGAATTTGGGAACTGGCCCGTACTGGGATCCCAATCTTTGTGTCAGTCTCAATTTTCATTTATATAGTGTCCTTAGAACCTCCTGAGACTTCTCACAGGAAGAACTATATTAGTGTGCATAAAGGGGCAGGTTTTTTTGGAGAGTCCTGAAGGGGACATGAGGGAGAGATGGACTGGAACCTGTAGGGAGGGGATTCAGAGTTTAGAGCCCCGGAAACTGAAGTGATGGTATAAGAATCTATTGTATGACTGGTTTGTGAGATGTCAGTGTTGCTGGCTGGGCCAGTATTTACTACCTCTCCCTTCTTCTTCTTTAGAAGATGGTAGTGAGCTGTCGTCTTGAATTGTTGCAATCTCTGTGGTGCAGGAGCACTCAGAATCCTGTTTCGGAGGGAGTCCCAGGATTTCAAACTAGGGCTGGTGCAGTGGCTCAGTGGTTAGCATCACTGCCTCACAGTGCCAGAAACTGAGTTCAATTTCCCTCTCAGGTGATTGTGTGTCTGTGTGGAGTTTGCACATTCTCCCCAAGTCTGCATGGGTTTCCTCTGGGTGCTCCAGTTTCCGCCCACTAGACAAAAAAAATGTGCGGGCTAAGTAGATTGACCATGCTAAAATGCCTGTAGTGTTCAGGGATATGTAGATTACACGGGTTATGGGGAATGGGTTTGGGTGAGATTATCTGAGGGTGGGTGTGGACTTGTTGGGCCGAAAGGCCTGTTTCTGTTAAATCCTATTCTGTACACTGTGACTTGCATATACATTGTTTTTTAAAACAATGATGAGTGACTTGGAGGGAACTTACGGGTGGTGGTGATCCCATGGATCTGCTGCCCTTGTCCCTCTCGATGGTAGTTGTCATGGGTTTGGAATGTGCTGTCTGAGGAGACTTGGTGAATTTTTGCACTGCCCTTAGATGGTGCCGCTGTGTTGGTGATGGAGGGTTTAGATATTTGTGGATGTGGTGCTAATCAAGCAGGCTGCTGTTATTAAATCAGCAGAGCTCAAGGGGCTTGAGTTGATGGAACACAGACTTTGAAGGCTCTCAGACTGGAGGATGTTATAAGATGGGGTGGGTGTGACTATGGGTGAATTTGACAATAGATTGTGTTTTTTTTTGTTCCAAATATGCCTCATTGACTAGAATAGCACAAAAACTTTGAGGCCTTTAAAGGTTTATTCGATATCTATGATCTGTTTTTTTCACACTGTTCAGTTCTGAATTCACCCCTTTGAAATCTGCAGCGTACTGATATTCCATTCTTTCTTCACTTCCTCTTTGTTTCATGCTTCCTCTGTTCCCTCTCTTTGCTCCTCTCCTTCTCTCAAATTTTCTCTCTCTCCTGGCCCCTCTTCCTTTCTTATTTTCCTTCCTCCTTCATCAGCTTTTATTAACTGTACTTGTTTCAATGTAATATTGATGGCAGCTCAATGTAAATTGTGTGGGATTTAAACAAGATGTTGGGTAAGTGAGTAATTATGTGGTGTTATGGGAGCTCAATGGTTAGCACTGCTGCCTTACAGTGCCAGGGACTGGGGTTCAATTCCACCACCAGGTGACTGTCTGTGGGGAGTTTGCACGTGCTCCCTGTATATGTATGGGTTGGCTCTGGTTTCCTCCCACAGCCCAAACATGTGCAGACTAGGTAGACTGCCCATGCTAAATTGCCCGTTGTGTTCAGGGATGTGTAGATAAGGGGGAATGGGTTGGTGTGAACTTAGTTTGCTGAAGGACATGTTCCCACACTAGGGATTCTGTGGTTCCATGAACAATTATATCATCCTTTTCTTTGGATTTAAATACTCAGTTTGTACACACTGAGGAGGAAAAGACTAGCTCATCTTTGCATAACAGTTTCAATGAAGGGAAGATCCTGAATTCCATTCAATTTAACTTTGCAGACTTGGGAACAATAATGATCTGAGTTTCAAATGAAGATGAAAGAAAACTATGATAATTTGGTGGCAAGGTCTAAGTGTGGCACAAACAATGTCAGTGAATATGGTTTGGCATGCGCAGTATTTAGGTACATTGGGTTTTACAATGGAGAAGGAGACCATTGATGCCATGGCCTCCAACTGTTCTGTGAAATAACTTTCCCATAGAACAAAATGTGATTGTAGGTTCCAAAAGAATCAGCACGAGGACTGCTGTTCTCCACCCCATCTATTCATTATTCAGCCTCTAACATTGATGGTCAGACTTCAAGATTTGCAAACAACACAAATTGGGAGTGAGGTTAATGGAGAGGAGGAATGGGACCACATACAGCAATCCATTAATTAACTTGCAAAATACCTCAAAACTGGGAAACTAAAGAGCAAGGAAGTCACGTGGAATGTTCATAAAATATGAACTAAGCTTCAGCTTGCACTTAAGGAAGGAAAGTCTGACAGTGAAAAGGAGCTTGAAGAGAATGTTAGCAATACAAGTTCATAATGCACAGGTGTAAAAGTTGACCATTCAACTCGTTGGGACTATCATTTAGCAAGATTATGGATTAATTCAATAATCCTCGGCTCCATTTTCTTGTCTTATCTCCACAAGCCTTGCTTCCCCTACTATTAAAAATAGTATCTCATTCTTGACTATATTTAAACTTGACAGTCCTCTGTGGTAAAGAATTCCAAAGACTTACTACCATCTAAAAGGAAAAAAATCTCCTCTCTGTATTAAATGGGTGGCTCCATGCTCTGAGATTATGCCTTCTGGTCCCAGAATCTCCCACAAGAGGAGACAAACTCTCTAAATCTACTCTGTTAAGTCCCTTAAGAATCATATATGTTTCAATAAAGTATCCTTTTATTCTTTTAAGCACCAACCTATTCATCCTCTCCTCATAATAAAATTCCTCCATACCCAGGATCAACCAATGAAACTTGTCTGTTCTGATAGCAATGCCAGTATATCTTTCTTTAGACAAGAGGACCAAAGCTGATCACAGTATTCTGGATAAATGGAGTGGTCTGTTTAGAGCTTCAAATAGTTTTAGCAAGACCTCCTGACTTTAGGAATACATTTCCTTTGAAATAAAGGCCACATTCCATTTGCCTTCTCTATTATCTGCTGAACCTAGATGCTAGGTTTTGTGAACCATGCAAAATGTCTCCCAAATCTTTCTGTACTGCAGCTTCTGCGATCTTTCTCCACTTAAGTAATATTCAATTCCTCTTTTCTCATAACCTCACAGTTTCCCACATTATATTTCATCTGCCAAGTTTTCAGCCACTGCCTTAACCTGCCTTTGTCCCACTGTAGGCTTTTGCAACACCCTCTCGGCACTTGCCTTCCACAAAATTGATGATAATTCGTTCACTTTCACCATCTAAAGATGGAAGTGGGATTTCAGTTCCTGTTGAGGAACTGGAAACAGTGGTAATGTTCTTTCAAAAAGCAGAAAAGATGAAAGGAGATTTAATCAAGCTCAAATACAAGAAAGTCGAGTAAATAAGGAGAAACTCTCAAGTGGCTGCAGCACCCAGGAACTGGAGTACACAAATAATTGGTAAAAGAACCAGAAGTGACATGAGGGGGGAATAAAACATCACAGGCAGCAAGTTGTTATGATCTGGAATGCACTGTTCCAAAGTATGATGGAAACAAGCTTTTATGAGAGAATTAGGAAAATATTTAAGAAAAACATTTCAGAGCTGCAGGAAGCAGCAGGAGAGTGGGATTAACAGCACACTGGTCTTATTTCTTTGCTTTGCTTTACAATTGTATTTTTACAGATATGTTAAATATATATTAAGGAATAATTAGACACTTAGAGTGATGGGTTTATTTTTCCACTTTGTAAAACGATGCTGAAGCAGTGGAGAAGGTGCAAATATTTTAAAGGGACAAAAAAGAAATGAAATCTTATGATGGTCATGGAAAATTAAACAGGAATGGACTCTTTTCTTTGGAAAGCTGAGGGGTGAATTGATACAGCTTTTTAAAATTCAGAAATTACTTTTAGGGAACACATAGAGAAGTGGTTTCCACTTTTGAAGTGTCCCAAACTAGGAGTCATTCATAAAATGAGGGTTTCTACTCATCCAAGCGAAACTTCTTTATCAGGAGACTGGTGATGATGGGAAGTTGCTCCCACAGGGAGTGGTCTGGATGAATCATATCAATTTATTTATGGAGAAGCTGAACAAACAAGTGCAGGTGGAAGATAACGAGACACAAACATATGGCCATTCAGCTCCCTGAGCTTGCTCTGCCTTTCAATTAAAAAAAGGCTGATCTGATTGTGGCTCAAATCCATATTCCCTGATTACTTTTCATCCCTTTGCTTAACAAGAACCAAGCACAAGAATCTATGATAACCAGGTGTGGAGCTGGATGAACACAGCAGGCATCAGAGGAGCAGGAAAGCTGGCATTTCGGGCCTGGACACTTCTTCAGAAAACCTGGACCCTCTTCAGAACTATCTATGCCTGCCTCAAAAATTATCCAGGGATTCTGCTTCCACCACCTTGTCTGGGAGTTTTGCAAAGACTCAGGAACCTTCAGAAATAACTTCTGAGAAAGGGTCACGGGACCCGAAACGTTAACTCTGCTTTTTCCTTCACAGATGCTGCCAGACCTGCTGGGCTTTTCCAACAACTTCTTTTACAACTTCTTACTTCATCTGTTTTAAATGGTTGACTGCAGATTTTCTTTTTTAAAGAGTCAACCCCCACCCCACTCCAGTTATAGATTCACCCATAAGAGGTAATGTTCTCACCACATCTACCTTGTCATGATCCCTCAGGATTTTATCTGTTTTAATCAGTCACCTCTTAGTCTTCTAAATTCTAGAGTTTTAAACTCTAAACCTGTCTGTTGTTTTCTCGTAAGACAATCCATCCAGCCCAAATATTGGTCTGGTAAACCTCCTCTGCACTGCCTCCAATGTATTTACAACTTTCCTTAAAATAAAGTAACCAGTATTATGCAGAGTACTCCAGATGCTGACCCATTATGCACTGTATAACTGAAAGATAACCTCTCTACTTTAGTATTCAATTCCTCTCTCTAAGTGCTGAGATTACCTCCTAGTCAGTTTGGGTATTTAGATTTAAAACTAGCAGTTAGAGCGAATATAGAGTAAAGACTGTGAACCGTGTGCTGGTTTCCTAACCACACTTTTAAAATCTGGGCCCATTTCCCTTTCACAAAGTTATTTTGATCCTGCCTAATTATTTTATGGTTTTTCCCAGGACTTGGTTTCAACTTCTCTCGTGAAGGGTTTTAGCATTTCTCTGATAGCTAGCCTCTAATTTTATTCCCAATCTCTCTACTTTCTTGAATAATGGTGGTATATTTGCTTATTTTCAATCTACAAAACCCATTCTAGAGCTCAGGGAATTCTGCAAGGTCAGTACATTCACTCTCTCTGTAACTAACCAACTATTTTAAAACTTTAGGATAGATACCAAAATTTTAACTCCATTAATTTTTTCAATACTTTTTTATTACTTTAATTTTCTCTCACACATCAGACAATTGCTTCTAATATTAGTCTGTGTCTTGCACTGGAAAGACAGACACACAATATCTGCCATTTCCTATTCCTCATTGTAACTTCCTACTTCTGCCTTTAATAGGCACAAGTTTGGTTTTGTAGCTGTCATCCTGTCAAAATGTTCAATTTGTTGCTTCCTGATTTACTTTCCTAGAGACATAGATCCATACAGCATGGAAACAGACCTTTTCTGCCCAATTAGTCCATGCCGATCATGTTCCCAAACTAAACTAGTTCCACCTGCCTGCACTTAGCACATATCCCTCCAAACTGTTCCTGTTCATGAATATATCAAAGTGTATTTTAAATGTTGTAAATGTACCTACGTGTACCATTTCCTCTGGCAGTTCATTCCATATGAGCACCACGCTCTGCATTTTTTTTTCAAAGTTGCCCCTAATGTCCCTTTTAAATTTTTCTTCTTTCACCTTAAAAATATGCCCCCTAGTTTTAACATCCCCTCCACCACTGTAGAGGAAAAGACCTTGCCCATTCACCTTAACGATGCCTTTGATGATTTTATGGACCTCAACAGTCACCCATCAACCTCGTACACTCCAGTGAAAAAGATCTTAATCTATCTTTTCTGAAGAAGGGTCCTGACCCACAACGCCAACTTTCCTGCTCCTCTGATGTTGCCTGCCCTGCTGTGTTCTTCCAGCTCCACACTGTTATCTCAGCCTATCCAAGCGATCTTTATAACTCAAATCTTTCATTCTGTAGCAATATCCTGATAAATGTTTTCTGAGCCTTCTCAAACTTAATAATCACCTTCCTAAAGCAGGGTGACAGAACTATACACAGTACTCCAGAAGAGGCCTCACCAAAATCTGTACAATTTCAACATAACATTCCAACTCCTATACTCAATGGTCTGAGCAATGAGGGCAAATAGGCCAAATGCTTTGTTAACTATCCTGTCCACATGGTGACACAAATTTCAAAGAATTATCTACCTGTCCCCCTAGGTCTCTGTGTTCTACAACACTATTCAGGGCCCTAACATTAATTGTATAAGTCCTGCCCTTGTTTGTTTTATCAAATTGTTGTAATTTTAGATAACCTTCTTCACTGTCCACTATACCACCAATTTTGGTATCATCTGAAAACTTACAACCCATATTTCCTAAATTCTCATCTCAATCCTTTATATAAATGATAAAACAAAAGTGAACCCAGTACTGATCCCTGTGGAACACCACTAGTCACATTTTTACATTCCATATTTGTCAATATCTTGCTTCTCCTTTGCTCATTTTTAACTTCCCACCCACACACCCTACTTTGCAGATTTGCTACTCATCTCGGCAACATTGCAGGATTTTTTTAAATTTTAAAAACAATACTGTTTTGTTGGTGTGGCCATCACTGTCTGCTTGTACTTATTTCCCATCCCTGACTGTCCTAGAGAATTGAATTGTATCTTTTAACTTCCATCGCTCATTGTCAATTGGTTACTTTCTCAGTGGATCTTTTATTTGTTGAGGGAATATCGATTCATTGAGTATTGTGAAATACTTCTTTAGGGGCATACTATTTTCAAAGGGGTCAGTTTGCTGGTTTCTAGACGCCTGGTTTCCAATGCCAACAGGGTGTGATGAATTCCTGAACATGCTTATGTTACCATGAAGGACTCTCCTTCTCAATCTCTTCCCTTACCTAAAGCAAGGAGACCTCATATTAAATCACTACCAGAGCAGTCCTAATTTGAAACTTAATTTGAAATTGAATCCTGAGCAAAAGTACAATTGGAACTCAGTGTGGAATTTATGTTTCAATTTATATTTTTTGAGTCAAGAAACTGAACACTTGCAGAATTGCAGTTGTGTCCAGATTCTCATGATTTAAAAAAAAACTATCAAATCTCATCTATCTTAGCCTTTTTCTCTCTAAAGAAAATAACTCCACACTCTCCAATCTTTCCACAAATTCAAGTTTCTCATCTCTGGAATTATCCTCTTCTGCACTGTCAAGTATTCACAAGGGTATGTAAATAACAAAAACTCACATTGATGTCACTGCTGAAAATAATAATGAAGCAGGAGGAACAGAAACAGAAAGTTTAGAGAAATTGAAGTGTTTGGGTATATGATCAAATAGCACTAGAGGGCAATATCTCTCAAGCCTGTGAAACCGTGGACTTCATTAACTGAATTAGTGATTGATGGAGACTGGAAAGTTTTTAAAACACAGATGGTTTGAAGGAGATGAAGATATTGGGAATTAAGGACTTCTTAAAAAAATGTTTATGCACATGTAGGACATGGGTGTCATTGCTGGCTAACATTCAATACTTTTATCTTGTTGCTCTTACGAAGGTGGTGGTGAGCTACCTCTTGAAATGCTGCAGTTCAGGTGCTGTAGGTAGATCTGCAATGCCGTTAGGGAGGCTGTTCCAGGAGTTTCACCCCGCAGCAGGGAAGAAACGATGTATTGGCTTGGAGGGAAACTTGCAGGAGATGGTGTACCCATGTATCTTCCATGACTTTCTGGGTGGAAGCGGTTATGGGTTTGGAAGGTGCTGTCTCAGAATCTTTTGATTTATATCGCATGAACCTAGGTACTGTGAAAAGTTTTGTTTTGTGTACCGTACAGGCAGACCATACCATACAAATCGCATGAGGTTAATAGAACAGAGTGAGGAATACAATGTTACGGCTGCAGAGAAGGTGCACAAAGATGAGATCAACATTTAAGTTTAAAGCTCAGGTTGAGGTTCTGGATGTGAGTTTGCTCGCTGAGCTGGAAGGTTAGTTTTCAGACATTTCGTCACCATTCTCGGTAACATCATCAGTGAGCCTCCGACGAAGCTTCGTCGGAATCTCAGTGATGATGTTACCTAGAATGGTGACAAATCGTCTGAAAACTAACCTTCCAGCTCAGCGAGCAAACTCACATCCATTTAAGTTTAAAATTTGAGGGGTCCATTCAGAAGTCTTAAACAGCTGGGAAGAAGCTGTTCTTGAATCTACTGTGTATTTAAGCTTTTGTATCTTCTGCCTGACAAACGAGGTTGGAAGCGGTTTTTTTTAACCAGGCCGGGAGGGGTCTTTGTTGGCTGCCTGCCCGAGGCAGCAAGAAGCATAGACGGAGTCAGTGGCTTGCATGCTGGCCTGGACTGTGTTAATAACTCTGTGGTTTCTTACAGTCATGGGCAGAGCAGCTGCCATACAAAGCCATGATGCACCCTGAAAGAATGTTTTCTATGGTACATCTATAAAAATTGGTAATAGTCTTTATGGACATGCCAGATTTCCTTAGCCTCCCAAGGAAGTAGGGGCATGATTGTGCTTTTTTTGACCATCGCATCAATGTGAGCAGACCAGGACAGATTGTTGCTGATCTTCACTCCTTTTGAAGAATGAGAAAGTGGGATGAAGGTAATACTTACGTGGTTGGGTCTGTGCTGAGTTATCTGCAAACCAATCACAGAAACACAATTGTTACAGTGCAGAAGTAGGCAATTTGGCCTGTCGTGCCTGTACCAGCTCTTCAAGCGAGAATCACTATCTTGTACCAATCTTTTGCTTTTACCCCATTCCCTTGCATACCATTTCTATCCAAATAGTCATCCAGTGCTGAATTGGAGTTGAGGTGTTCTGTTGGCCTGATTGATTCCCACAGTGGTGGCACAATACAGGTATGTGTTGTAGTCTATACCACAAAGTGCTCACTATTGAAACTCCCCACCACAACAATCACTGAGCAGTGAAATTATTGTGGGTATTAGGCCCTCTAGATTAACACAGTCCTTTCAGTTGGTCCACTTATGCTTTCTTCAGCAATAGTTTGGGCAGAACCTTGTTGAGATGTTAGGGGTCTCATTTGTTGAGTAGAGATGGGAAGAGAGCTGCAGTGCCTCTTCCAGGGAAGATCCACAGAATATCAAGCCAATCAAGAAGTGGTGAGGTCACTAGAAGGTTGTTTTCATGAACCTGAACTCTGAACCACTGAGTGAGAGCTTTTAGCCAATCAGAGACTTGAAGCTCCTCCTGTGCTTAGAGCCATGGAGGAAGCAGTGGCTGTTGCTGGAAGTACAGCCATAAAGTTCCAGAATTGCAGGGGAACCAGGACATCAGCCCTCATTGCAACAGAATTGGAGTTCAAAAGTAGGGGATATCTTACTATTGTCCTACATGGTCTTGGTAGATCACAACTGGAGTATTGTGTGCAGATTTTGTCTCCTGAACAAAGAAAGCGTATACTCTCCATAGAGGGAGTGCAACAGAGGTTCACTAGGTTGATGCTGGAATCTGGCCTCTGAGGAGAGAATTGTTTGATTTGGGTTTGTTTCCTAGAGTTTAGAAAGATGAGATGGGATCTGATTGAATGTATAAAGTTCTAATGGGCTGAACAATCTAGGTGCAGGGAGGATGTTTTCCCTGTTTGAGCATAATATAGGGACACAGTTTTAGAATAAGGGCAGGATGGGTGTGGATGGGTGGGGAAACAATTTAGGAGTAAGATAAGGGGGAAAAAAAATCTTCATGCAAGGTCCGAGATAGTAAGAGCTGCTGATGCTGGAGTCTTAGAACACCGTGTGGAGCTGGAGGAACACAGCTGGCCAGGCAGCATCAGAGGAGCAGGAAAGTTGACGTTTTGGGTCAGGACCCTTCTTCTGAACCGTAAATGTTGTAAAACATTAGAACCACTCTTTGCGTGAAAAAAATCCCTTTTAAATCTTTCTCCTCTTGAGTTAAAATTATGCCCTCTAGCTTTGAACTCCGTCACCTTAGGGAAAAGACTTTTGATATTCATATGCGCCCGTCATGATTTTATAGACTTCTATAAGGTCACCTCTCAACCTTCAATGTTCCAGTGAAAAAGGTTCCAGTCTATCCAGCTTCTCCTAATAACTCAAACCGTCCAGTTCAGGGGCGATCCTTGTAAATTATTTTCTGCACTCTCTCCAATTTGTTAATATCCCTCCTATAATAGGGCAAACAGAAGTGAAGATACACAACTCCAAAAATCCCTCCCCAACGTCCTGTACAATTGCAACATGACATCCCAACTCCTATATTCAATGGTCCATGATCCTTTTGAATGGTGGAGCAAATATGAAGTGCCAAATAGCCTACTGTTACTGCTAGTTTCTGTTTCTGTGTAACACATGTAAGTGATGTGGACTATCGGGGTTCACGGTTTGGGGGTCATGGATGTCAGAAGCAAAGGCAGAGGGGCTGGACCCAAGTGACTATCCCCACCCAATGTCCAGTCCTTTGATCTGGCCTGGATTGTAATTGATTGATGGATTCCTGAGGAAAGAAACTGGCTTCAGGGGG
This sequence comes from Stegostoma tigrinum, assembly GCF_030684315.1. NCBI lineage: Eukaryota > Metazoa > Chordata > Chondrichthyes > Orectolobiformes > Stegostomatidae > Stegostoma > Stegostoma tigrinum. The sequence continues at coordinate 54,748,800 of NC_081367.1, forward strand.
ATATCTAAATGCAGTGGCAAATGCTGACAGGCGTGTCTGCAGCTGGCTTAATCTCAGAGGCCCTGGATTCAGGCCCTTAAGTGGCTCTCAATTGTCCACGAGACCGGGTATATGGGCCTACCTGTCCAGAATTTAATGCTGATGGATGTTGGAAGACCGTGCCAGCTACCACTCCATTATTAAATGCCCATCCCATGTCCACATTCACCACTTCCTTTAACTGCAAAACCATCACTGAGGATGCATTCCAGAATCACAGACCTCACTTCTGGTACTCCCCTACGCTATTAGTAAAAGACCAGGAGCAGATAAGCCATTCACTGGACACAATCATAGTGTGGACAGAGACCATTCAGCCAATTGAGTCTGCACTGACCCCCTGAAAAGCATCCCGCCCCAGACCCTATCCCTGTAACCCTGCATTTCCCATAGATGACCCATGTTGCCTGCACATCCCTGGCCATGACAAGACAATATAGCATGACCAATCCACCTAACCTTACATCTTTGGACTCTGGGAAGAAATTGGACCCCCCCCCCCCCCCCCGCCCCTGCCCTGCAGAAACCCACGTAGACATGGTGAGAATGTGTGGAATTTGCACAGTCACCCAATCAAACCCTGGTGCTTTGAGGCAGCAGTGCTAGCCACTGAGCCACTCCTCAGTAGTACATCCAACCACAACGAAGAACAAGAGCAACTTGTTACATTTTATCTCCCAGAGTAAGAGTTAGGATCAGATATAGACCATTTGGCCAATCAAGCCTTCAATTTTATTTTCCTGTCCTCCATCCGTATCCCTTGGTTCTCGAGAGACCTTGAAGCATCCACAACACTGCAGGATAAATAATTCCAAAGATTCAGAACCTTCTGAGTGAAGAAATTTCTCTTCAGATCCGTCCTAAATGATCTGCTTCCCCCTCCCCTCCCTCGTGTTTCCCCCCCACCCCAACCCTCACCTCATCTAGGTAATGGCTCTGTGTTCTAGAATATGCACGCAGGGTGAGGTAACCTCTTAGTGTTGACCTCTCAAGCCCTTACAGAATTTTGTGTGCTTCAATATTAATCACCTCTCATTCCTCCAAGCTCCAAAGTATAAAGGACATTTCTGCAATCTGATGCTGTACTTAAGAGTTCTGTGAATGTCTGTGTGGTACAAATGACAGTCATGCTCCATGTGTATGAACAGAGACAGTAAATTTCAGATGGTAGATACTCAGTCATGTGTGGCTCCTTGGGTGAATGGGTTATTAACCTCAATGTTATTTTAATGTCCCCACAGCCTGGAACATTTGACCAAGCATTGGCAGATATCAAAGCAAACATTAATCAGCAAGAAGATGGAAGTTTACAAAGTACCTGGCTTCTCTCTGAGTGAGTGTGAATGCTTAATCTCCCTCTTTTTGGAAATGTTTTATCTTGACAATTACAATTAGCAAGTCATTCTCATCAAAGCAATGCAACTTTAATGGTGTGACAGGTGGATGTCAGAACTGCTGTGTCCTGACTCTCAGGGTGCCCAGATTAAAAGTAACGTGTGTGTCACTGGCTGGGTCAGCATTTATTGCCGATCTCTAATTGCCCTAGCGAGGATGACGCTGAGCTATTCTCTTGAACAGCCGAAGAACTTTGGGGAGTAGGGACACTGGCAGTGCTGGTGGGAGGGAGTTACAAGATTTTGACTCAGTGGCACTGAAGGAACGATCGTATAGTTCCAAGTCAGGATGTAACGTGATGGTGTTCCTGTGTGTCTGCTGCCCTTGTCCTTTTCTATGGAAGTGGTTGTGGGTTTGGAAGGTGCTGTCTAAATGGCCTTGGTGAATTTCTTCTGCAGTGCATCTTGTAGATGGTACACACTGTTGGTGCTGAGTGTCTGTGGAGGGAGTGAACGTTTGTGGATGTGTACCAATCATTGAGCCGCTTTGTCCTGGATGATGTCAAGCTTCTTGAGTGTTTTTGGGCCTGCACCATCAAGCCGTGTGGAAGGTATTTCTTTTCACAATTTGATGTATGCCATGTAGATGGTGGACATGCTTTAGGGAGTCAGGATGTGAGGTACGTGCTGCAGTATTCCTAGAATCTGACCCCCCTGTTGTAGTCAGTGTTTGTATGGCTGGTCTAGTTCAGTTTCTGGTGAATGGTAAGCTCCCATCAAGTTGATAGTGGGGAATTCAGTGATGGAAATGCCATTGAATGTCAAGGGGTGATGGTTAGATTCTTTGTTGTTGGAGATGGCCCTTGCCTGGCATTTCTGTTGTATGAATGAGACTGGACATTTTGTCAGGTAACTCTGGAATATTGTCCAGGTTTTTCTGCACTTAGGCATGGAGTGCTTCAGTATCTGAGGAAGAATGAATAGTACTGATCATTGTGAAATTGTCAGCAAACATCTTCACTTTTGACCTTTATAATGGATGAACAGTCATTGATGAAGCAGCTGAAGTTGGTTTGGCCAATGACACTCCCCTGAGGAACTCCTCCTGGGATTCAGATGATTGACGTGCAACAATTACATATTGTCCTTACTACAGTCAAAAAGTACCATTGCTTTGAGAATCCATATCCCAAAGAGAACCACTGCATATGGGATCTGTCTCTCAGTGAGAGCCAATATGTATGTGATTCGAATCCAAGTGAGGGTTAATAGCTGTGGAACTTGTACCCCAGTGAGATTTTAGTGAGTGTAGGACCCATCCCTAGTAAGAATCAGAATGTGTAACCCAGAGGGAGTCAGTGTCTCTGGGACCAGTACGCCTCTGAGAGATTGTGTGGAATCCGTAATTCAGTGAGAGATAGTATGTGTGGAACTCACATCCCAGTCTGAGCCAGTATGTCTAAATGGGACAACTATTCTACTGATTGCAATATGGGTTTCAAATATACTATGAAGTTCAAAGTATTTGGAAGTTGTACCCCAGACAGAGTCATTGAGTGTTAAATCCCTACCTCCTGTGAGACTCACCATGTGTGAAACTTTACCCCAGTGAGTCACTGTGTGTGGAACGTCTAATATATCCCTTAGACAAGAAGTAAAGATTGAGAACCAAATGGTTGTTTTTGGAGTGGTAGCCAGTGACTGCTGGGGTACCGCAAGGATCTGATTTTTGGACCCCGTCTACACAATATATATTAATGATTTGGATGAGGGACCAAAATATAATATCTCCAAGCTGAGTGGTCAAATGCATGGCAGGTGAAGTATAATGTGGTCAAATGTGAGTTTATCTGTTTTGATCTCAAACAAGAAGGGATTTCAGTGGTGGTGGATTGGGAATGGAGAGAGGAAAAGGACAAGGTGCAGCTTGCCACTAAAGAGGTCGTGTTGGGCACGCTAATGGGGCTAAAATTAGATGAGTGTCCTAACCCTGATGGGATGCATCGCAGACTACTAAAAGAAACGATGGGAGAAAAAGCAAGTGCACTCGTGGTAACTTACCAAAATTCACTGGACTCTGGGATGGTTCTGGCAGATTGGCATCATATTTGCTGTTTTCCAATGTTTGCAAAGAAAGTAGACAAAAGGCGGGTAACTATAGGCCCATTAGCTTAGCTTCTGCAGTGGGAAAAATGCTTGAATCTACCATCAGGGAAGAAATAGCAAGACATCCAAATAGAAATTGTCCCATGGGCTCATGAAAGGTGGGTCATGTTTAATTAATTTTCTGGAATTCTGTGAAGATATTATGAGCATGTTGCACACTGGAGAACTGGTGGATGTGGTGTATCTGGATTCCAGAAGGCATTCGACAATCATAGAAGGCATTCAAAAAGGTACCTCAGAAAAGTTTGCTGCATAAGATATGGGTGCATGGCTGTTACAGTTAAAGTATTAGCATAGATAGTAGATTCTTTGGTTAACTAGCAGAAAGCAGTGAGGATAAATGGTAGGCGATCAGTGGCTAGTGGTGTGCCTCAGGAATCCATGTCGGGAGCACAATTGTTTCCAATTTACATCGATAATTTGAGTTGAGGACCAAATGTAATGTGTCAGACTTCAGGGATGACACAAAAATGATTGGCAGAGAAGTGTGCAGAGGAGATTGAAAGTCTGCAGAGGGATATAGATAGGTTAAGTGAGAGGGCAAGGGTCTGGCAGATGGAGTACAATGTTTGTAAATGTGAGGGCATCCATTTTGGTAGAAGTAACAGCTGTGTAGAGGGACCTAGGCGTTCTTGTGCATGAATCATAAAAAGTTGGTTTGTAGGTGCAGCAGATAAATAAGAAGGCAAATGGAATATTATCCTTTATTGCTAGAGGGATGGAGTTTAAAAGGAGGGAGGTTATGATGCAGCTGCATAGGGGACTGGTGAGACCACACCCGGAGTACTGTATACAACTTTTTGGTCTCCTTAATTGAGAAGCAATACACCGGCACTGAAGGGGGTGCAGAAGCCATTCACTAGGTTGATTTCTAGAATTGAGACGGTTGGCTTATTAGGAGACATTGAGTAGATTGGGACTGAACTTATTGGAATTTAGCAGACTGAGGGGGGAATATCATAGAAACATACAAAAGTATGAAAGGAATAGATTAGATAGAAGCAGGGAGGTTGTTTCTACTGACGGGTGAAGCTAGAACTGGGGGGCATAGCGTCAAAATAGGGGGGAGCTGATTTAGGACTGAGTTGAGGAGGAACTTCTTCACCCAAAGGGTTGAGAATCGATGGAATTCTGTGACCAACAAAGCAGTTGAGGCTACATCACTGCATGTGTTTAAGGCAAGGATACATAGGTTTTTCAAAAGGAAATGAATTCATGGTTACGATGAGTGGGTGGGTAAGTGGAGCTGAGTCCTCAAAAGAACAGCCATGATCTTATTGAATAGTGGAGCAGGCTGAAGGGGCCTGATGACCCACTAGTGCTCCAATTTCTATGGTTTTGTTGCACAAGAACAGTCACTGAAAGTAAGCAGAGATAACAAGGTGTAGAACTGGATGAACACAGCAGGCCAAGAAGCATCAGAGGAGCAGGAAGGCCTGATGTTTTGGGCCTAGACTCTCCCTCAGAAAAGCTAGACCCTTCTGGAGATGGGTCTAGGCCTGAAACATCAGCCTTCCTACTACTCTGATGCTGCTTGGCCTGCTGTGTTCATCCAGCTCTGCACCTTTTGATCTCAGATTCTCCAACATCTGCAGTTCCGACTATCTCTGAATGTAAGCATGCTGGTACAGCAAGCAGTGAAGAATGCAAATATGTTGGCCGTTATGGTGACAGGATTTGTGTGCAGGAGCAGAGATGCTTTGCTGCAATTGTATAGGGCCTTGGTGAGACCACATGTAGAGGATTGTGTGCCATTTTGAACTACTCCTTATCTGAAAAGGGATATTCTGGCTATAGAGGAAGGGCAATGAAGGTTTACCAGACTGATTCTTGGGATGATATGACTGACATATGAAGAGTTTCACTATATAGTTTAGAATGTGGAGGTGGTATCATAGAAAACTATAAGAGTCTTAACAGGACTAGATAGGGTAAACATAGAAAGATGTTCTCAATGACTGAGGCATCCAGAACCAGGTCTCACACTGAGAGGAAACAGGATAGGCCAATTAGGGCTGAGAGGAGGATAAATTTCTTCACCCAGAGAGTGACGAGCTGGCAGAATTCTCCGCCATAGATAATGATTGAGACCAAAACATGTTTTTGAAGTATGAGATAGACATAGTTCTTAGGGCAAAAGAAAGCCAAAGATATGGCTCAAAAGCAGAAATAGGGAATTATTATGATGATCAGCCATGATCATATTGAATGATTTATTCCTGTACCTATTTTCTATGTTTATGTTCCTAAGCCAGTGACAGTCTGTTTGCAGAATCCATATCCCAAAGAGAATCAGTGTACTCTAGTGAGCGACAGTGTATATGGAACCCTGTCCCAGTGAGTGTCAGTGTGTGTGGAACCTGGATCTGACTGAGAGTCAGTCCATGTGGAAACTGTACCCCAGTGAGAGTCAGTATGTGTGGAACCTGTATCTCCGTCAGGGTCAGTGTGGACTTTGTACCAGTGAGTTAGTGTCTGTGAAGCCTGCATCCCACTGATATCAGTGTCTGTGGACCTTGTACACTAATAGGAGACAGTGTGTGTGGAACGTATATCTCAATGAAATTCTGAAACCCCAGTGAGATTCAGTCTGAAATCTGTATACTGCGAGTTGGTGTTTGTGAAACTGTAACTCTGACAGTATGTGTACAGAACTGATACCCCAGTGAGTCAGTCTCTGTGAAACATGTACCATGGTGAGAGTCAGTTGGTGTGGAACCTGTTACCCAATGAGGGTCTGTGTGTGTGTGTGAAACCCATACAGCAGTTAGTGTTAGAATGTGTGGAACTTGTATCTCAGTCGGATTCTGTGCTTATGGAATCTGTACCACAGTGAGAGTCAGTGTGTGTGGACCAGTGAGGTTGGTGGCTTAAAAAGAATTAGGGGAAGTACAACTAAAATTGGTATGACAAGTGAAAGTAAATTTCTTTGCAAGTTTATTTTTTGCCTGACTTTCTGTTTCTGCAGGCTTGGAAACTTTTATCCTTCAATTGGAATGAGTTCCTTGGAAATAAAAATATTCAAATAAAATGTTCCTTAGTAGTAAAAATTTGGATTGTGTTCGGTTTACAATCTTCAGTTAACTAATCATTGGTTCTGATCTGGTGTGTAAGACTGAAAATTAATTCTTATTTATGATTTCTCTTTCCCATTTCTGGGGATAGGCAGTAAACCAATATTCGCTACAAACCTACTGACTCCCAGTTATCTTGACTGCACTTCCTCACATCCTTATTCCTGAAAGGATTCCATTCTATTCTCCAAGTATCTCCATCATATCTGCTTTGAGACGGCAAGGAGATCTGCCAGAATGGCTCAGGATGAGGGCTTTTAGCGACAGGGTTAGATTCGAGGAGCTGGGATTATTTTCATGGAGCAAAGAAGATGAAGGGGAGATTTGATCAAGAGATGATAACTTTAGATAAGGTAATGGAAGAAAAGCTGTTGTGATTCACTCATGATTGAAGGGCTGGGACACAGGCAGGAACACTGGAGCAGGAAGAAGCCATTTGGCCCATCATTCAATCAAACCATGGCTGGTCTGGTTGTGGCCTCAACTCAACATAGTTACCCAACTCTGCCCTTAACCCTTGACTCCATTGTCTGTTGAAAATGACCGAATTCAACCTTGAGTACATTAAGTGACGCAATTTTCACTATCTTCTAGAGAAGAGAATTCCACAAACTAGCTGCCCTCTTGAACAAAATTTTCTCACAACCATTATAAGGCTTAGTCACGAATTGTGACCCTTAGTTTTAGTCCCTCCCACATGAGGAAATATCTTTCAGGTCTCCATCCTATCCCATCCCCTCAGGATCTTGTGTGTCTCAATAAGATCATCTCTCATTTCTCTAAATTCCAAAGCATACGGGGTCCAACTTGTTCAACTTCGCCCTGTAAGATAACCTTTCACCCCAGGAATGAGACGTGTGAACATTCTCTGAACTGATTCTAATGCAATTATGCCTTCTGTGAGATAAGGAATCTAAACTGTCCACAGTATGCCAGATATCATCTTACAAATGGCCTCTATTGCTTCAGTAAAATGTCTCTTACTTTCTTGCAACAACATCCTGTTCGCCTTCCTACTCACTTGCTGCACCTACAAATTAACATTTTGTGACTCATGTCCCTCAGAGTTCTGCAATTTCTTTCCATTTAACAATCTTGCTTGTCTATTGTCACTGCCAGATTGAACAACCTCACATTTTCTCACATTCTACTCCATCTGAGAAGTGTCTACCCTCTCACTATATCTGTATACCTTTACAGCCTCTCAATCTCTATGACAACTTTACTTCCTAATTACACTCCAGCTGACAGCAAATATAGCTCCCATACATTCAGTCCCTACATCTAAATGATGGATCTGATTTGGAATTAGTTTAGGCCCCAGCACTGATTCCTATTGAACTCCTCTAGTTCCAGCTTGCTAACTTGATGTGAGGCTTTGAGCCAGATATACAGGGGAATGTGAGACAGAATGTTTTTCTACAGCATGCAGTAATGAGCTGGAACGTGTTGCCTGCACAGGATTTGGAAACCATCAATGATTTCTAAAGGAAGTTGAACGGGTACTTGAGGAAAATACAGGGATAGATTAGAGAACTGTGACTAACAGTATTGCTGCACAGAATGCCTGCAGGGAGGCATTGGGCTGAATGGCATCCTTCTGTGTTATAACAACTCTCTGCCTCTGTTACTATCACAGACCGTCCCTTTTTTCCTGCCTTTTTTTTTCAGATTCTTGTTTACAGATCCGTTCATAGCATCACCACTCCCAATCCCTGTAAACCACAGCTCCACACTCATGACATCTCAGAGCTGCTTGAATTCTGGCCTCTTGAGAATTCTCAATTTTAATCGTTCCAATAACAGCACTTGTGTCTTCAGCCGCCTGAGCCCTAATCTCTGAAGTTCCCTTTCTTGTTTTCTGTCTCGCTGCCTTTCAGCAGTTCCTTAAGACTATCTGTTTTACTCACCTGCACAAATATTACCTTCTGTATCTCAGCATCCAATTCTGATTCATAATACTCCTGTGCAGTACCTTGAAAGAGTGGTATATTAGGGGTACTTTATAAATATCATTTTTTTCTTGTTTCTTTTCTCTGCTTCTGTACTTTCTTAGACCCTGTTATATCAATGATTTTTTTTTTCCAGTGCTGATGAAAGTCTTAGGTTTGAAATGCCAGCTTTGTTTCTCTCTCCACAGATACTGGTTACTTCTACTGTATTGGCTTGTTTCTCAGATTCCCAATATCAGGAAGAACCTACTTTTGTAGGTAAGCCTGGTAAATTGGACAATGTTGGCCGCTATATTCTGTGGGAGTGCTGACACTACCTTTTCTGTCCCATTGCAGGATTGATCACTGGAACAATGAGAAGGAACGGATTGTTTTAATCTGTGAGAAGACTCTGCTCATCTGCAAGTATGATTTCATGGTCCTTGCATACCAGTACTGTCAACGAGTGCCACTCAATTATATCGACAGAATCTATTATGGAGAATTCTCTTTCCCTGAGCGTTCCATCAGCAGGTAACAACTTTCCCCGGATCAATGCTATTTTCATACGTTTTCAGATCCTTTCCAACTATCTCTGCAGTAAGTCTCAATGCAATGTTTTCGCTTCCGTTTACTCTTGGGATGTGAAAGTTGCTGGAAAGGTTAGTATTTACTAACCATCTCGAAGCCCTGGAATCGATGCAACGCAGTCACTTGCTAAGCCATTTTATAGGTTCCATTGATATGGAATCACATTTTTTATTAAAGCCATAATTCACAGGCTGTGGGTGTCAATGGCTAGGCCAACATTTGAGGCCAATTAGGAATTGACTTCATTGCTGTGTATCTGGAGTCATATGTAGGCCAGACTGGGCAAAGAGTGAAATTCCCTCCCTAAAGGTGAACCAGATGGGTTTCTACAACAGTCTGATAAATTCATGTTCACTATTATTGAGACCAGCTTTTTCATTCCAGAGCAATTCAATTCAATTTCAAATTTCCCAATGGTTAGGATAGGATTTGAACTGCTGTCTCTCAATGATTGATGCTACTGGATGGTACTTCAATAACATGACCATTCCCACTAAGCCTATCGCTGGCTGAGTGAGGGACAGTGGTCTCCTTGAGAATTCAAATTCTCGCCAAATCACCCGCAATATGAAAGAAGGAACTGCATTTATGTAAGATAACAAAGTGTGAAGCTGGATGAACACAGCAGGCCAAGCAGCATCTCAGGAGCACAAATGCTGACGTTTCGGGCCTAGACCCTTCATCAGTCTAGGCCCGAAACATCAGCTTTTGTGCTCCTGAGATGCTGCTTGGCCTGCTGTGTTCATCCAGCTTCACACTTTGTTATCTTGGACTCTAACTGCATTTATGTAGCTCCTTTCTCATCTTCAGGATATCTCTCAGCCACTAAAGAGCCTTTGTACTGTTAGCACTATTATAATGTAGTAATAGCAACAGCAATTTATTTATAGTAAGCTACAACAAACATCTCTAAGGAACAGATTGTAATAAAACAATGAAAGGATAAATATTAGTGAAGGGAGCATATGGAATTCCTTTGCTGTTATAGAACATAGAACATTACAGCACAGTACAGGCCCTTCGGCCCTCGATGTTGTGCCGACCTGTCATACCAATCTCAAGCCCATCTAACCTACACTATTTCATGTACATCCATATGTTTATCCAATGACGACTTAAATGTACCTAAAGTTGGCAAATCTACTACCATTGCAGGCAAAGCGTTCCATTCCCTTACTACTGAGTAAAGAAACTACCTCTGACATCTGTTCTATATCTTTCACCCCTCAATTTAAAGCTATAGTCGTGAGAAGTCTTACTCATCTGAGATGCTCTTAGTTTAACATCACAGCAAACAGACGGCACCTCTGACAATGCAGCATTCCCTCAGTACTGGCAGTCCTGTGTCATTTGATGTTGTGCATGAGAGGAATGATAGCATCCAATCAAAAAGGAGCTTATCCCAATTGGACTTGAGTGATATCTGTCCCTGCTTTGGAATACATTAGAGTTTATTTTGGTTGCAATGTTACTATCAAGTTCAATTGCACTATGTCAGCACAGGCTGTTTGCACTAACTCCATGCCGTTCAGACCTCTATCACTTTCCACATTGTTTTGTGACATTTCCACTGGGTCTTGGGATCTTGACATTTCACCAGAGGAACAGAAAAATCTCAAAGAATGCTAATCAGCCCTTTGTTACACGAGAAGTTAAGTAGATGCTAATTGCATTCTCTCAATTCGGAAAACTTGATCAAAAACGTGTTTCTGAAGGGTTCTCATTCATTGCCCAGCCAGCTGGGGGCGCCATTGGACAGCTCTTGGAGCCTTGCAGCTGGATTTTTTTCTGTTTTCAGTACTCATGAAGTCCTGCCTCAATGGAGAGACTAGCACAGGGACTGCCTGTATAACCTACAGTGAAGGACCGATATCAGAAGCAGATCACACTGTGGAAACTTAGCAACTCGCAGCCTAGGTCTGGCCTCTCACCGCATGTTTCCATCATCTCCCTACTCCATTCCATTCAGGCTCTGGCCTTCTCGCTCTCTCTATCTCTCGCTCTTGCGCTCTCTCTCTCACTACGCCCCCCCCCCCCCCCCCCTCAACCCCAGCACCAGCGTCTCCCTTTTTCCTTCCACCTCTCTGCATTAAACATGCCTGTCCATGTTCTTTGGAATACCACATTGGCCCTCCTCAATATTTACAGTTCTTTCAAGTTTTGTGATGTCTGCAAAGTTGGAAATTGTCCCCTGCACAGCAAGATCCAGACCATTAAACATTTATCAGAAAAAGGAAGGATCTCAATACAAGTAGTTCTACTATAATGTGACAATTGCATTCTTGAGACCTCACGCTATAGAAAACCGCTTTGTAAGGAAATCACTATACTGTACACCAGAAAGTTCACGTTATCCAAACAGTGTCTACCAGCCAATTTACATTAACGAAACATGTGTTATAGCAGAAATACCTATACTCACCTTTGGGGTTCTCTTTTACATATCATCTTCCAGCCCAACAAATATCCATTGACCATCACTCACTGTCACCTATCACCCTGTATCCATGTTGCTATTGTCCTTTTTACGCCATGAACTTCCCCATATGTCTGAGGCAATTTATCAAGGACCTTCTGGAAATCTGTGTATACCGCATCAACAGCATTACGCTCACTAAGCCTTTCTTTTAAATTTCTGTAACAATGTTTACTCTGAGCTGTATGTGCTTCTAGCATTTTCAGCCTCTAACTCCACCATTTCTTTAAAATTTCCTCTTGCTCATCTGGAACGTTAACTTTACTCACGGAGCCTCTGATGTGCATTCACTCTCTGTCCCTGAGCCTCTTGGGACATTTTACAGATCATCACTAGCTGCTGCAATCACTAACAGTCAAATGTGACCAGTGTGCCAGCTGCATGTGACTTGTAGATCACACTTGCTTCAATGCTTTCTTTACCTTGACTGCAGATGGGGTTTGCAGATTCTTACCATGAGTTTGTATACTGCTAACTGTCTACCAAAGTTGCTCAAAATTGTAATTGGAAATTGGGTTTGTTGGAATTCAAACTGTACGTCTAAATCAAAATTGATTCTGTGCTACTAGCACCATGTTGTTTAAGTATTCAATATCAATCATTATTACCCTCTGGATGAGTAGATAGCTACAATTATCCTCCTTTGCTGAACAGGTCGTAAACCTATCCAGTCTTGAGCAGTGGAAAACAATCATGCGATATTCTGAGGAGCAGAGGCTGCTGTCTTAAACATGATGTAGTTTATTGTATGGGCAGATAGAAATATGGGAGCAGATGTAGGCCGTTCACCTGAATACTTCAGTTTTCAACATGATCATGGCTGATTCTACATCACAATGCCAAACACCCACGCTCTCTCCATATCCCTTGATACCTTAGGCTTTTGGAAACCTATCCATCTATTGTGGTTGTAACATGGCCTGGCTACTACAGTGTGGTAGATGCTGTTACTAAGACTATTGGATGATTGAGAATAACAGGTCCATATCCTTCAAGATCCAAAACATATTCTGTCTTTCCCACTTCAGATTCTTATGGGATCGTCAGATTGCAGTTTTTCTTTAAACAGTTTGGTACCATTTAACTTTTATGGCAGTGTTTGTTACTTTGTGCTGGAACATATGAGTTTTGTTTGGGGTGTGGCCATCTAATCTCGTGTTGTATGGGTGGTTCTGTCTCTCTCTTGGGGGGGGGGGGGGTGGCCCTGTCTCACTTTGAGAGTTATTCTGTCTGACTGTGGGGTTGGTTCAGGCTGTCATGGGGGACATTTTAGTCGTACTTAGAAGCATAGAAATTTAGAACGGAAATATACCATTCAGTCCTTTCAGCCTGGTCTTTGATTCTACTGAATGACATAGTTGATCCTCTATCTCAATGCAATATTTCTGCTTTCTCCCTATAACGCTTGATGCCCCTTAGAATCTAAATTTATCAATTCTGTTCTTGAATATAGTCGGTAGCCTCACCTCCCTTGCCTTCTGTAGGAGCACATTTAACAGGATGACCATTCACTGAGTGAAGCATTTTTTACTTGTCTTAGTCCTAAGTGGTTAACCTTGTATCTTGAGACTGTCACTGGTTATAGACTCCCTAACCAAGGGAAACATCCTCCTTCCATCCAATCTGCCCAGCCCTGTTAGAAAGTTTATATGTTTCAATCAGATCCTTTCTCATACTTCTCAAATCTGGTGAATACCACGCACACTCATAACACGACAGCTCTGCCATCTGCAGGATCAGCCTGCTGACACTTCACTGCACTCCCTCTGTGTCAAGTACACCCTTATGTTGGAAGACCAAATCTGCACATGATACTCCAGATGTGGTCTTGTCAAAGGCCCATAGGACTGTAGTAATGAATGTTTACTTCTGAAATTAAACACACTTGCAATTGAGGCCAATATACAACTTGCCTTCCTAATTATTTACTGCACTTAGTCAGTATATCACCATCTAAGTGATACTTTGCCCTGCTGGTTTTCACACTCTGTATAACTTCATTTATCCATGTTATACTGAATCGGCCCATGTATTCCCCAAATATTTATCTAAATTTACCAATTTATCTAAATCACCCTGAACCTCCTTGCATCCTCTTAACAACTCACAAGTCCACCCTGTTTTGGTCAATTGCAAAATTGAATATGTTGCATTTGTTTCCCTCCTCAAGGTCATTTATATGTATTCTGAACAGCTAGGCACGAGCAGTGGATTCTTGTGCCTCCTAGCTCACTGATGCTTGGAAAAAGATCCATTTATTTCTACTCAGATAGTAGGAACTGCCGATGCCGAAGTCTGAGGTAACAAGGTGGAAAGTTGGATGAAGACAGCAGGTCAGGCAGCATCAGAGGAGCAAGAAAGCTGATGTTTAGGGTCTGAACCCTTCTTCAGAAATGGGGAAGGGGAAGGGGATTCAAAGAGACAGAGGGGGAGACGATGATGGAAGGTGGATTGAGGAGCAAATAGGTGGAGAGAAGATGGCCAGGTCAAGGAAATGGGATGAAGCCAGTACAGGGGAGTGCAGGTATGAATTTGGAATGGAGTTTGGTCAATAGGGGAGGGGTGGGTAGGTGGAGGGAAAATGGACAGATCAAGGAGGCAGGGACGAGCTGGTTTGGTCTTGGGATGAGGTCAGAGCTGGGGAGATTTTGAAGCTTGTGAAATCCACATTGATACCATTGGGCTGCAGGGTTCCCAAGCAGACTAGGAGGTGCTGTTCCTGCAACCTTCGGGTGGCATTGTTGTGACACTGGGGGAAGTCTCCTCCAATGTACTAATTACTACCTAATGTGCGATACCTTATCAAATTGCAAAGGTCTCTAGTGCCACAACGATGCCACCCGAAGGCTGGAGGAACAGCACCTCCTATTCTGCTTGGGACCCCTACAGCCCAATGGTCTCAATGTGGACTTCACCAAGCTTCTAAATCTCCCCACCCCTGACATCATCCCAAAACCAGCCCAGCTTGTCCCCACCTCCTTGACCTGTCTGTCCTTTCTCCCACCTATCCACTCCTCCAACCTCACTGATCAAACCCCACCTCCTACCTACCAGCCTCATCCGGGTCTCCTTGACCTGTCCGTCTTCCCTCAATTGACCAACCCCATCCCAACTTCCTACCTACACTCACCTGTACTTTATCCCCACTTCCTTGACCTGTCTGTCTTCTCTCCGCCTATCTGCTCCACTATCTACCTTCCATCATCACCTCCACCCCGCTTCTCCCGCCCCCCCCCCCACATCTCTATTTATTTCAGAATCCCCTTCCCCTCCCTATTTCTGAAGAAGACCCAAAACATCAGCTTTCCTGCTCCTGTGATGCTGCCTGGCCTGTTGTGTTCATCCAGCTCTAAACCTTGTTATATCATTTATTTCCACTTTTTTCTCCTATTTATCAACAAATTCAGAACTTAATGTGCTTCATTCTTTCCCTCTAAACTCTGATGGGTGACCTCATCAAAAACCTTCTGAAAATACACCTCAACCACTGGTTTTTCCTCATCTATTCTTTTCTTTACATACTCAAAAATCTTCAGTAGACTTGTTAGGAATAATTTATTCTCATCAATGTGCTCCAGGTTTGAATAATCCAATTAATGCATTTCAAGTGATCTGTTGTGCCTTTGAAAACAGGCTCCAGCATTTTCCCCTCTACTGATGTTAGGCTAAGTGGTCTATAGTTCTATTTATTCTCTCCACCCCTTGTTTTAAATGGTGGGGTTACATTTGCCACCCTGCAATCTATATAGGAACAGATCCAGAGTCTGTAGAATTTTGGAAAATGACCACCAAAGCATCAAATATTTCCAGGGTCAATTCTTTTGGTACTCCGGGATATACATTATCAGCATCTGGTGATTTGTTGGCCTTTAACACCACTAATTTTCCTTGCACTATTTAATCCCGAATACTGACTTCCTTCAATTCCACCCTCTTGCTAGAACCCTGGTTCCCTAACATTTCTGGCAGGTTATATCTGTCCTCTTTTTCATAAAGACAGAATTCAAGTAACAAGCCAGGTCAATATTAGGAGAAGCTGTGAATCTAATATGTTTGGATTTTCACAAGCCATTTGATAAGGTACCACACATTTGGTAGCAAATAATTTATTAGCTTAGATAGAGGATTTGCTAACTAGTAGAAGACAAGGAGTTGGGATAAGAAGGATTTCTTTCAGGATTGCAACCCCCTGTAACTAGTGGAGTGCCACAACTTTAGCACCGGTGCCATATTTATAACACAGAGTAGTGATTTAGATTAGGAAAGTGAATGCATTTTCTCCATTTCTGTGGTTGACACAGCAATAGGTGAGGATGACAGTCAGCAGAGTGATACAGGTACATTAGCTGAGTGGAAAGAAAAATTTGGCCGATGGAAATTAATAAGAGGAAATGTGAAGTTGTGTACTTTAGCAGGAAGAAGAGGAACTGAAAATTATGCAAGTGGAGAATGCCTGCAGAAAGCTATGGAATGGAAGCATTTGAGAGTTCTCATCCATGAACCAGAAAAAGCTAGCATTCAAGTTCAATGAGCAATTGAAATGCAAATGGAATGCTGTCTTTATTTCACAGGAAATGAAGAATAAACATGGGGAGGTTTTGCAAAAACCAAACAATGCATGACTCAGACCACAACTGGAATACAGTGAAGACAGTGTACACTTTTGGGTTCTTTATCTAAAGAAAGGTGTACTGTCATTGGAGGCAGTCCAGAGAAGGTTCACTAGGCTGGAACATAGAACCTAGAACAATACAGTGCAGAACAGGCCCTTCGACCCTCGATGTTGTGCCGACCTGTGAACTAATCTAAGCCCCTCCCCCTACACTATCCCATCATTAGCCATGTCTTTATCCAAGGACTGTTTAAATGCCCAGAATGTGGCTGAGTTAACTACATTGGCAGGCACAGCGTTCCACGCTCTTACCAGTCTGAGTAAAGAACCTGCCTCTGACATCTGTCCTAAATCTATCACCCTTCAATTTGTAGCTATGCCCCCTCGTACAAGCTGACATCATCATCCTCAGAAGAAGACTCTCACTGTCCACCCTATCTAATCTTCTGATCATCTTGTATGTCTCTATTAAATCCTCTCTTAGCCTCCACTTCTCCACTGAGAACAGACCCAAGTCCCTCAGCCTTTCTTCATAGGGCCTGCGCTCCAGACCAGGCGATATTCTGGTAAATCTCCTCTGCACCTTTTCCAATGCTTCCACATCCTTCCTGTAATGGGGTGACCAGAACTGCATGCAATATTCCAAATGAGGCCGCAGTAGTGTTTTGTGCAGTTGCAGCATGACATCACGGCTCCGGAACTCAATCCCTTTACCAATAAAACCTAATGCACCGTAAGCCTTCTTAACAGCACTATCAACCTGGGTGGCAACTTTCAGGGATCTATGTACATGGTCACCAAGATCCCTCTGCACATCCACACTACTGAGAATCTTTCCCTTGACCTGGTATACTGTCTTCCTATTATTCCTCCCAAAGTGAAGCACCTCACATTTACCCGTATTAAACTCCATTTGCCACCTTTCGGCCCAATTCTGCAGTTTATCCAAGTCTCCCTGCAACATTCTTCCACACTGTCCACCACTCTAGTGTCATCTGCAAACTTACTAACCCATCCACCAATGCCTGATTCCAAGTCATTTATAAAAATGACAAACAGCAGTGGTCTCAAAACAGATCCTTGAGGCACACCACTAGTAACCGGACTCCAGGCTGAATATTTTCCATCAACCACCACTCGTTGCCTTCTTACAGAAAGCCAGTTTCTAATCCAAACTGCTAAATCTCCCTCAATCCCGTGCCTCTGTATTTTCTCCAATCGCCTACCATGTGGAACCTTATCAAGGGCTTTACTGAAGTCCATGTACACCACGTCAACTGCCCTACCTTCATCCACATGCTTGGTCACCTTCTCAAAAAACTCAATGAGTTTAGTGAGACCCGACCTGCCCTTGACGAATCCATGCTGACTATCTCCAATCAAACTGTTGCTTGCTAGATGATTGTAAATCCACTCTCTTATATTCCTTTCCAAAATTTTTCCTACAACAGACGTAAGGCTCACAGGTCTATGATTACCTGGGTCATCCCTACTGCCCTTCTTGAACAAGGGCACAACATGTGCAATCCTCCAGACCTCTCATACTAAACCTGTAGACAATGAGGACTCAAAGATCAAGGCCAAAGGCTCTGCCACCTCCTCCCTAGCTTCCCAAACAATCCTCAAAAATCCCATCTGGCCCAGGGGATTTATCTACCTTATCACCTTCTCGAATTGATAACACCTCCTCCTTATTAACCTTAATCCTTTCAATTCTAGTAGCCCATAACTCAGTCATCTCCTCTACAATATTCTCCTGTTCCTCAGTGAAAACAGATGAGAAATAATCATTTAGCACCTCTCCTATCTCCACAGGGTCCACACACAACTTCCCACTTCTGTCTTTAACTGGCCCAATTCCTATCCTAGTCATCCTCTTATTCCTCACATACCATTAGAAAGCTTTAGGGTTCTCCTTTATTCTACCTGCCAATGTCTGCTCATGTCCCCTCCTTGCTCTTCTTAACTCTCTCTTTACATCCTTCCTAGCTAATCTGTAACTCTCCATCGCCTCATCTGAATCATCTCGTCTCATCGCCACATAAGCCTCCCTCTTCCGCTTAACAAGAGATACAATTTCTTTAGTAAACCACGGTTCCCTTACCTTATCGCTTCCTCCCTGCTTGACAGGGACATACCTGTCAAGGACATGCAATATCTGTTCCTTAAACCAGCTCCACATTTCGATTGTCCCCATCCCCTGCATTTTGCTAACCCATTCTAGGCCTCCTAAGTCCTGCCTAATCGCATTATAATTGCCCTCCACCCGCCCCCCCTCACACCTCTAACTCTTGCCCTGTGGCATGTTCCTATCCCTTTCCATTGCTAAAGTAAACATTACAGAATTATGGTCACTCTCTCCAACGTGGTCACCTACCACTAAATCAAAAACCTGGCCTGGTTCATTACCAAGTACCAGATCCAGTATGGCCTCCCCCTTTGTTGGCCCTTCGACATACTGAGTCAGGAAACCGTCCTGCACACATTGGACAAAAACTGATCCATCTGACGTACTAGATTTATAGCATTTCCAGTCAATGTTAGTGAAGTTAAAGTCTCCCCATAATGACCACCCTGTTCTTCTTACTCCTGCCCAGAATAGTTTTGCCGTTCCTCTCCTCCACATCCCTGGAACTTTGCAGGGGCCTATAAAAAAACTCCCATCTCTCCTCTCCTGTTTCTGACCTCAGTAGTCAAGTCCTCATCAAAGTTCTTTCAGCCACCGTTATGCTGTCCTTGACTACCAAAGCCACACATCCCCCTCTTTTACCTGTGACAGTGAAGTCCTGACCATGTCCTCCCAATGCTCATCCTCCTGTGTACTAGGACTAAAACTCAGTTTCCCATCCCATGGTCTGCCTTATGAAAGGAGGCATGGTAGTTTGAGCCTGTACTCATTGAAATTTAGAAGCATGGGAGGTGATCTCATTGAAGCATGCAAGATTCTTGGGGTCTTGACAGGTTAGATGAGGAAGGGTAGTTTTGCTTGTGGGAGAATTTAGGACCAGAGGGTATAATCTCTGAATAATGGATTGCTCATTTAAAGTAGCGGTGTGGAGGATTTTCATCTCTCAGACAGTAGTGAACCTGTGAAGTTCTTTACCACAGAGGACTGTTGAAGCTTGTCCCCCTTGTTTAGATTCAGGGTTTTAGTTTTAATTTGACTACTTCACTCTTAATGAAGATTTTTTTTTAAATCACATTATGATTGCTGTGTCCCAGGGGACCCTACATAACAAGATTGCTGATTAATCCTCTTAAATTGTACAGTACCCAGTTCAGAATATCATGTTCTCTGCTAATCCCTCAATATATTGGCCTTAAAAACCATCAGAGACACACTCCAGGAAATCTTTCTCCACAATATTATTGCTGTGTAAATTGATGTTGGGGGGTGGGGGGGGGGTGGTGGGTTGATGGGTGAGCTATAGAAAATCCCCCATAATGTTTTCTGCTCCTTGTTGTCTCTTATAACACTCTTGCAATTCCACATGATGATTTTCCGAGCCAATACCTCTTCTCAGGATTGCATTAATTTCATCCTTTTCCAAAACACTCTTCCATCTCCTTTCCCTTTTTACCTGTCCTCCCTAAATGACAGTCGGTCATGAATGTATAGGGAGTACAGTAAGGGGCTTACTCTGCCCATTCAGTCTTTACCTGAGGTGTGACCACCTCACCATACGTGGCAATCTCATCATCTACACACGTAACCAGGGAAACTGAAAATGGCCACGACTTCCCATATGGCGTGGGCTGCTCTGCCATCTCCATACTAGCCTTGTTAGTTGCTCCTTTTAAAGAATAATAATTAGGCTAGAGGCTTTATTTCACTCCCACTGCAATGCAAGGCCCTTGCCTTAAGTCTCAAGAAACCTTACTTTAAGACTTAACTTTATTTCCTTTACATTACTTTCATTATTTTATTAGATCGGCCCTAAGTTGCTCAGTTAAATCCAAGTATAGCAATTTGTTTGTAAGTGTATACTTTTCTGATTTACATCAGTTTGTTTACAGTCCCTAACAGCAGTTTGTTATTAACTAATGAACTTATGGTTTTCCTGTTTGGCAAAATTCCTTGCTTTTCCACTTGGTTTGAAACTCTGTGCCAGCTGCACCATTGTAGGTCCTACTGCGTCTCTGACTCCGAAGGGAAGTGGTGTGGACTGCAAGCCTCAGCCACCATTCATAGCCTTCTGCCCCAGCTGTTCCCTCACAGGTCTCCCTGTCTGTCTGACTCCGAAGGGAAATGGTGTGTACCACAAGCCACAAGCCTCAGGCCTGGTTTAAAGACTCCTGGCTCAACTGCTCCCTTGCAGGTCTCACGGTTTCTCTGACTCTTAAGGGAAGTAGTCTTATGTTACCAGGACTCAACTGGCAGCCTCCAAATAAATCCTTTCAGTGAGGCATGGTGGTTAGAACTGCTGACTCGCAGCGCCAGGGGCCCGGGTTTGATCCCACCCTCAGGTGACTGTGTGGAGTTTGCACATTCTCCCCGTGTCTGCGTGGGTTTCCTCCGGGTGCGCTGGTTTCCTCCCACAGTCCAAAGATGTGCAGGTTAGGTGGATTGGCCATGCTAAATTGCCCATAGTGTTCAGAGATGTGTAGATTAGGCGGGTTATAGAGGAATGGGTCAGGGCGAGATGCTTTGAGCGTCAGTGTGGATTTGTTGGGCCAAAGGGCCTGTTCCCACACTGTAGGGATTTTATGAAATCTATGATTGGAAGTGGGATCTCCTTCAGTGTTCCTACAGTGCTGGTTTGAAATGATGTTGGTCAGAAGCCAGTTGAGAGACTGAAAAAAGTGGAGAACAGGAATGGAGCTGTCTCATTGAGGGAAGATGCTGCAGACAGCACCACTGCTGATACCTGAGCTGTGACCTCAATCCATGTTATTGAGTAGTGGAAACATTTAATAGGAAAATTTAAGCTGGCAGAGGCTCGAGACGGGTTTGAACAAGTTGTGACCGCCAGGTGTTTGCAGCATTCAGCTCAGTGTTTTACCGATATTATCTGGCTGGCTTCGTACACCGAACAATTCCTGATACTTTCAGATGCCTTCAAAAGAAATGGGAAGGAAAATCTTCCTGAGGGGGAAAAAAAAATCACTTCATTAATGAAATACCAAATCTTTCAGAACTCACACCAGCCTTGAGACTTCTTTAGTGCCAGCATAGGACACTGTACACTAACGTAAGATAAAGCGTCACATACACATAGAGACACAATCAGATAGAGATTCATGGATACAGCCACACACCAACATTGACAGGCAGTCTCAGATACACATCCAGCCATAAGCTGTCTCTCATAATCAAAGTCTCTGGCAAACACAAACATACAGTCAAACTGATACTGGCACAAAGTCACTCATAAATACAGGTATGTAGAGTCACACAGAGGCTCAGAAACATATGCGCACAATCACATGAACAGTTACATGCACAGAGACAGAGGCACGTACATAGAGGGGCACACACAAAGTCACACAGAGACAGAGGCACGTACATAGAGGGGCACACAAAAAGTCGCACAGAGACAGACAATCATAGTGAGACATACAGTTACTCATTGTCAGAAGGAAACAGACACTACACACAAATGCTCCCACATGCACATTCTGTATCATACACACGTGAGCACTCACGTTGACGCACATAAACGCAAAGATATACACACAAACCCAAAACACAGGCGTACAATCAAGAAGGTTCTCTCACTGTCTGTCTCTCTCTCATACTCAAACTCTCGATCTCACTCTCTCTCACTCGCTCTCGCTCTCTCTCTCACGCTCTCTCACGCTCTCTCACGCTCTCTCACGCGCTCTCACGCTCTCTCACGCACTCTCTCACTCTCTCACTCTCTCTCTCACTCTCTCTCTCACTCTCTCTCTCTCACCCACTCTCTCTCTCACACTCTCTCTCTCACACTCTCTCTCTCACACTCTCTCTCTCACACTCTCTCTCTCACACTCTCTCTCTCTCACACTCTCTCTCTCTCACACTCTCTCTCTCTCACACTCTCTCTCTCTCACACTCTCTCTCTCTCACACTCTCTCTCTCACACTCTCTCTCTCTCTCACACTCTCTCTCTCACACTCTCACTCTCTCTCCCACTCTCTCTCCCACTCTCTCTCCCACTCTCTCTCCCACTCTCTCTCCCACTCTCTCTCCCACTCTCTCTCCCACTCTCTCTCCCACTCTCTCTCTCTCACTCTCTCTCTCTCACTCTCTCTCTCTCACTCTCTCTCTCTCACTCTCTCTCTCTCACTCTCTCTCTCTCACTCTCTCTCTCTCACTCTCTCTCTCTCACTCTCTCTCTCTCACTCTCTCTCTCTCACTCTCTCTCTCTCACTCTCTCTCTCTCACTCTCTCTCTCTCACTCTCTCTCTCTCACTCTCTCTCTCTCACTCTCTCTCTCTCACTCTCTCTCTCTCACTCTCTCTCTCTCACTCTCTCTCTCTCACTCTCTCTCTCTCACTCTCTCTCTCTCACTCTCTCTCTCACTCTCTCTCTCTCTCACACACACACACACCATCTTGATATCCTTAGCCAGTGTACATCCAATATGTTCACTCCCCATGATATCAACAAACAGTTGGAGGTCCAGAACTTGTCATGCCCCTATTAAGCTATTCCCAGTACAGCGCCAATAATGAGATCCCTCCACCAACATGAAAAATTGTCCAGGTATTTCTTGTACACAAAATGTAGGACAAATCCAAACCAGTCAATTACCATCCCACCAGTCTACTCTCAATCATCAGTAAAGTGATGGAAGGTATCATTGACAGTGCTATCAAGCATTACCTGCTCAACAACGACCTGCTCAGTGACACCCAGCTTGAATTCTGCCAAACACAATCAGTTCCTGACCTCATTACAGCCTCAGTCCAAGCATAAACAGAGGAGGTGGATTCCACAGGTGAGGTGACAGTAACTGCCCTTGACATCAAAGTCACATTTGACTGAATGTGATAACAAGGAGCTCTTGGAAAACTGGAATCACTGGGATTCTGGGGCAAATTCTTCACTGATTGGAGTCGTATCTGACACAAAGGAAGACGGTCGTGGTTGTTGGAGGTCAGTTATCTCAGCTCCAGGACATCTCTGCAGGAATTTCTGAGGACAGTGCCCTACGCTCAACTACGTTCAGCGTCTTCATCAATGACTTTTTCTTCATCATAAGGTCAGAGGTGGGGATGTTTGCTAATGATTGCATAATGTTCAGTGACTTTGACCCCGCCTCTGTTACTGAAGCAGTCCATGTCCAAATGCACCAAGATTGGACAATATCCAGTCTTAGGCTGACATTAACAGCACACAAATATCACACAATGACCATTCCAAATTGGGAAAATCTAACCCTTGCTCCTTTATGTTTAATGACATTACCATTATTGGACACCTCACTATTAATATAGACCAGAAATTGATCTGAACTGAGCATATAAATATTGGACTACAATAGCAGGTCTGAGATTATGAATTTTGTGGTGGGTAACTCATCTACTGACTTCTCAAAGCCTGTCCATCATCTGTAAAGCAGAAGCCCGGCATGTGACGAATACTCTCCAATTGCCTGGATGCGTGTAGCTCCAACAACATTGAAGAGGCTTGAAGTCAACCAAGACAAATCAGCCTGATTGATTGGCACCTTCTTAAAGAGCTTCAACATTCAATCTCTATACTACTAATGCACAGCAGCAGGAACATGTACTATCTATGAGGTGCACTGCAGATACCTATTAAGGCTCCCTTAGACAACATCTTCCAAAGCCATGACAAGTACCATCTGAAAGGGCAACAGCCGCAGATACATGGGAACACCACCAAAGTTGCACTCCAAGTCACTCACCATCCTGACTTCAAAATATATCACTGTTCCTTCAGAGTTGTTGT
Organism: Stegostoma tigrinum; assembly: GCF_030684315.1. Taxonomy (NCBI): domain Eukaryota; kingdom Metazoa; phylum Chordata; class Chondrichthyes; order Orectolobiformes; family Stegostomatidae; genus Stegostoma; species Stegostoma tigrinum. Next base: position 54,772,923 of record NC_081367.1, read on the forward strand.
ATTAAAATAATGGAATTGCTTCCCTAATAGCATTGTAGGTGCACCTACATCCCATGGACTGCAGTGGTTCAAGAAGGCAATTCAATATCACCGTTTCCAGGTACTTAGTGAATGCTGGCCTTGTCAGTGACAACAACATCTCATGAATGAATAAAAAAAGTTCAATATAGACAAGCACAACCTGATATGTTTTAGTAGGAAGACCATGAAGATACTAAAATTTTACCTCTACATAAAATAAAGCGTACTTTTCAAAGTGGGGTGCGTGAGCAGGTAGAGTGAGCAGTTAATAAAGCATACAGTATTCTGTGCTTTGTGATAGGGTCATTGAATACAAGAGCAAGGAGGTCATGTTAAATTTGTATACAACACTTGTTAGAGCTCAGCAGGAATATTTTGTATAGGTCTGGATGCCACACAGTAGGAAGAATGTGAACACAATGGGGAGAGTGCAGAGGAGCTTTACGGAAGAGATTAGAGAAGAGAGGTTCCAGGGATGTAAAACTTCACTTAAGAGGATAGATCAAAGAGATCGGAAATGATTTCTTGGGAAGGAGAAGGTTGAGAGGAGATTTGAAAGAAGATTTTAAATCATGAATCTAGCCCCAGTAACTTTCATTTTTTATTCTTTCACAGGAAAGGGGCACAATGACTCGGCTACAATTACTTTCTTCTGCTCATTCCATCAACTTGTCAATGACAAAGAATCATAGAATCCCTACAGTGTACAAGTAGGCCATTCAGCTCATTGAGTCCATACTGACACTCCGAAGAGCATTCCACCCAGACACACTCCCGCCCCGTCCTATCCCTGTAACCCTGCATTTCCCACGGCTAACCCATCTAACCTGCACATCCCTGGAAACTATGGACAATTTAGCATGGCCAATCCAGCTAACCTGCACATCTTTGGACTATGGGAGGAAACTAGAGCACCCGGATGAAACATATTAGCTTTAACTTTTCCCAAAAGTCTGTTATATGGAGCAAGCACCTTTAAAAGTCATTGTACACCACATCAACAGTGTTAACTCTCATTTGAATCTTTCTGTTACCTCATCAAAAATCTCCAGGGAGTCAGTTGAACATTATTTCCACTTCAGAGATCCATTCAGACTCTTCCTAATTAACAAACACCTTTTTCCATGTGACTAATAATTCTATTCTGAATAATGTTTTGAGAGGCTTCCCCATCAAGTTAAATTGACTGGTCTCTAAATGCCAAGCTTATTCTTACAGTGTTTTTTTAAACACAGCCATATGTTACAATTGTCCTGTTTTCCGACATCTTGCCAGAAACTAGGGAAGAATGAAACCAGTGCTGCTGCAGTTTCCATTCTCACTTCTTTCAATATCTTTGGAAGCATTTCATCTGGTCCTGGTGCTTATCAATTAAAGTGCCAACAGTTTACTGAATACTAGGAGATAGTAGGAACTGCCGATGCCGGAATCTGAGATAACATGGTGTGAAGCTGGATGAACACACCAGGCCAGGCAGCGTCAGAGGAGCAGGAAAGCTGATGTTTTGGGTCTGGACCCTTCTTCAGAAATGATTGAATACTACCTGCCTGTCAATTTTGAGCATGTCTAGGAACCAGGATTCCTCCTTTGTCACCATGGTGTAGGTAGCAACCACTGCCTTGGTAAAGTTAGATGCAAAGTACCGAAATTAATGCCTCAGCCATGCCTCTTGCCTCTGTGTAAATCCTCTTTTTCCTCCTTTGTTGACCCTATTCCTTTTACCATTTATGCACCTATAGAAGATATCCTTTAATGTTAGCTGCTAGTTTATTGTTATGATCCCTCTTTGCTTCTTTTATTTGCTTTATCATTTCTCTCTCAAGTTTCTGTATTCATCGTGGTTCTCAATTTTATTTTCTACTTGACCCCCTTTCATATGCACATTTTGTCTCTTTATCTTAATTTCTATCTCCTTTACCACTCAGGGTGCTCTGGATTTGTTTGCCCCACCATTCCTTTGTCAGCCCATTATTCAGTCACCTATTTTCCCATCAGCCATGGATTCCAAGGTAATAAAGTGTGAAGCTGGATGAACACAGCAGGCCAAGCAGCATCTCAGGAGCACAAAAGCTGACGTTTCGGGCCTAGACCCTTCATCAGAGAGGGGGATGGGGAGAGGGTTCTGGAATAAATAGGGAGAGAGGGGGAGGCGGACCGAAGATGGAGAGAAAAGAAGATAGGTGGCGAGGAGAGTCACTAGCCATGGATTCCAAATCGGTTTGGCCCAGTCTATTCTTGTAACATTGAAGTCTGCGGTCCGCCAGTTGACTATTCTTACTGTCCATTGTCCTTAGTCTTTTTTCAGTGTCATCCTAAACCTTATCATGCAATGATCGCTGTGTCCTAAATGATTCTCTATTAGCACTTGATCTAATTGGCCCACTTCATTTTCATGAAATAACCTTTCTTGTTGGATTGAACACATACTGCTGTGGAAAATTCTTTTGAATATAATCTAGAAACACTTGTCCTTCATTGTTTGTCACACTACTACCATCATACTTCATATTTGGGTAGTTAATTTCCCTTTTTCTAACTACCTTAGAATGGTATTGTTGCACTGTAATTTCCCTGCAAATTTGTTTTTCCCCTTTACTAAGTGATCTACAGACTGCACAAAGCAAGGTAATTGCACACTTCTTGTTCCTAAGACTTAGCCAAATGTTAAAACAAGGAAGTAAAAATGTAAACAAAGAGATAGGTTTAAAAGAGCTTCTCGAAGGTGGAGACAGGCAGAGAAATGGTGGAGAGCATTCCAGAGGCTGGGATGTGGATAACCAAAAGCATAGATGCCAGTGATAAAGTGAAAGATGTGCACAGGACCACAATTAGAGGAGCGCAGAGTTATGGTGCATGAGTCACAAAATGTTAGTATGGCAAGTGGAGTAATGGGATGTTAAACTTTAATATGACATGAACTGACCATCAAATAAGGATGTTATCTGCAGTATATAAGGTTGTTGTTTAGTCTACAGCTCAAATCCTGTGTTCAGTTCTAGTCTTTTTTTTAAGGAATGATGAGGTCTCATGAGGAAAGGCTGAGTGAGTTAGGACTGTACCCATTTTAGATTGGAAGAAAGAGAAGCCATCTTATTGAAACATGCAAGATTCTCAGGAAGTTTGACTGGGTAGATGCTGAGAGTTATTTCCCCTTGTGGGAGATTCTTGGATAAGAGGGCATAAATTCAGAGAAATGGGTCATCCACTTAGGGCAGAGATGAGGGAGAATTTATTCTCTCATAGGGTGGGGAGATTTTGGAATACTGTTTCTGAGAAGGCTGTGGAAGCAGGGATACCTGATTTTTTGGTTCAGCAGAGATTATTGAGAGTAAATAGCAATTTGGAATTCAAAACACAAGCAGATCCGCTGTGACATTATTGAATGAGGGAGCAGCTTCAAGGGGCTGAATGGTCTACCTCTGCTCCTGATTTGTCAGTTTGAAGGAGATCTTGCAGTGATGTAGTAATGGTGGAGGATACAGATCTCAATCATATCAATGAATATCTTTTATGAAGAAAATGTAAAGATCTTGTACTAGGTTTTTCATGATTATTGAGCATCTCAAGGTCCTTTACAGTCAAGAAAGTCCTTTTTGAAGTGTAATCACAACAGTCATGTAAAAAAACACAGCAAACAGTTTGCACACAGAAAGCTCCCAGAAATAGAAGCTGATAATCTGTTTTTTTTGTTCACATTGGTTGAGAGATAAATATTTGCCAGCATGCTGCAAATAATTCGCTTCAAAGTACTTTTTAAATCTGCTTTAGCAGACAGATGGGAACTTTGTTGAATGTATTATTATGAAAGACAGCACTTTTGACATTGTTACATTGCCCAAGTACTGCATTGGAATATCAGCTGAGATTTTTGTGCTGAACCGTGGAGTGAGGCTTGAGCTAAAGGAGACGGGGATGGCAGCGAAATGGAGAGAAATCACAAGAGAAATGCCAAGCTGAGGGTCCAGGCATTGGAAAGCATGGCAGCCAATGATGGAACGATGGAGGAAGTTACCTTCCTAGAGGTTTGTGTAGTTGCTGCACAGAGGAAACTTTGTGGGTGTGGGACGAGGATGGATTTGAGGAACTGGCCAGATGCTGTACAGGTCACTTTGGCTGAACTTCATATCGTCACTTCCCAAATCTAGGTGCAGCTTCCCGAAGAATGAGCACTGACTGTAACACATCTGTTTTGTATAGCAATATCCTTTAAACAAGCACTTACTTGGTTTGAGGAAGTTATTGTCTGAGGGGACAATATTGTGCAATCTGAGGAGCAGTCAAATTCACTTTTTGGCCAAAAGTAACATAGCAGACTGGCAGGGGCTGAGGCCCGAGCTGCTACTGCAGCATTGGAGTGATCCAGCATTGTCTCTCTGTGTCTCTGTCTGTTTCCTTCTGCCCCAGGCTCTAATCTGACTGCAACTGTTTTCAATGCAAACAACTCAAAATCACAGCTGGTGCTGAAAACAGTCAGAGGAAAACATCACATTTCATTGAAGTGTGTGTGTGTGTGTGTGTGTGTGTGTGTGTGTGTGTGTGTAAGAGAGAGAGATGGTGATACTGAGACAGCGAGAGATGGAGGGAGATGGTTAAAGACATAGATGGACGGATGAAGAGATGGACAAGGCAGGAAGGTAGAGAGACAGGAAGGGATAGAGAGAGAAGGACAGAAACAGACAGGCTACCATATTAATGAAGCCAATTTATTTTGAATTGTGAGTCTGTGCCAAAGCTGTAAGTGGAATTTTCAAAGCACCCCTGTCAAAGGACAGCTTGTCTGAACTGGCTGTTGGATCTAATCCCGATGTTTGGAACTTTGTGGTTTTGTTTGCTGGCTGTTAGAACAGTATTGAGAACAGAGAATTCCACCACCCTCAATGAGTAGCTACAGTTTATCACTGAGGCCCATTAACCCTCTGTGATTCAGTGTGTAGACATTAACATTTGAAAACCCTTAACCTGGGTCCCCCAGCACCCAACCAGGGCCTTTAGATATTAACATAAAGCTGAGAACCCACCGCACACAGACTGGGATCTCCTCCAAATGTAAACACGCTCTCCAGATATACGTTTCCACATGATGATGCTGTGAGAACCTTTCCTTCAATGACACAAATTATATTTAAATAGTGAATCCAACACAATTAAACAAGTTACACGGGAGTTTGAGGCCCGAGCAGCTAAATGCAGAGCCATAAATAGCAGTTTAAGGCTGGGGGCACACGGGAGATTGTCTTTTTTCTGTGCTCCTGTAATTCCAAAGACAGCAGATAGGTGGTACACAACCACTTCAAATTCCCCTCCAGGCCACTCACCATCCTGACTTGGAAATGATTTCTCTATTCCTTCACAGTTGCTGGGTTAAAATGCTGGAGCTCCGTCTCACTGGCATTTTGGCTTTACTGTACCCCAAGGACTGTAGCAGTCTAAGAAAGCAGCTCACCACCACCACCACCTGAATGGGCAGTTAGGGGTGGGCAACTAATTCTGGCTCAGCCAGCAACTTCCACATCCTCTTACATCAGCTGCCCTCTCCAATCCATAGGAATTGTCTCAGAGTTTGCAGAATCTTGAAAGATGATGACCAATTTCTATTATGTGTAATGGCAACTTCTTTCAGGTTTTGGGCTGTAGATTATCAGAGCCTGGGGATTTTTCAGCCTTAAATCCCATCAATTTCTCCAACACTTTCCCAGTAATACTGGTTTTCTTCTGTTCCTCTCTCTCAGTAGATCCTGTGTTCCCCATCATTTTTGCGATGTTATCAATGTCCCCCTTAATGAAGATGGAGTCAGGATATCTTTTGAATGGGTCTGCAAGCTCTTTGTTCCATGTTATAATTCCCCTTCTTTCTGAGTGTAAAGGAAATACCTTTGTCTTCACTTGTCTTTTTCTTTTTACATAACCATGGAAGTTTCTCAGTCAGTTTGTATGTTGCCGCAGGCTTACTCTCATACTCTATTTTCCCACTCTTAATCAATCTTATGTCCACTTTTGCTGAAGTTTAAACTTTTCCAAATCCTCAGCTTTTCAGCTTTATTTTTTGGCCAATTTGTATTCCCGTCCTTGGATCTAATGCCAACTCTATAGTGTTAACTATGGTTGGGTCACAATTCACATTTAGTTTTGTGCCAGAAAAGATTCGTAATTCTTGCAGTTCCTCCATGCATTCTTTAAATGCTTCCCATTGCCACTGACATCTCTTTGAGTAACATTCCCCAGTTTATTGTAGCCAGCTTGCACCTCACACCATTGAAGTTTCCTTTATTTAGATTCAGAAACCTCCTCAAAATCAACTCTGTCATAATCTGTGTTAATGAGGAATTCTATTATATTATGGTCACTATAAGGGGGGAGCAGTAAACAGTTGGTGGAACTGGAGCCCAGGGAGAGAGGACAGCAATTGGGCAGATGAAGGAATGGGTAAAGGTCAGCTGGAGGAATCACTAGCTGTGATTGGGAAAATCAATAGCTGTCATTACTCGCTGACAATGTGGTATGTGGTAGCAGCCCATGTGATGACAAGGCCTAGTGTGTAAAGGTTGGAGGAAGGACATGTAAGAAGGTGCTCGGGTCCTAAAATCATTGAACTCAATCGCCGTGTCATCACAGTGGTTGCTACATAACCCAACTCATTGATAACTACTAATGGTCCCCATTATCAGCTCTTGATTCTCCCAGGCTGATGATTAGCCATTCCTTTGTCTGTTCAATAGCTGTTTTCTCTCCCTCTTTGAGCTCTATTTACATCTATCATTTATTAACTCCCACCTCCCCCATCTTCAGCATAAATACCAACCTTTTCCTAGTTCTTAGGTTCACAAGAATTGTCCCAGGAATGGAAAACTTAACATATGAGAAACGTTTGAGGACTCTGGCACTATACTCATTGGAGTTTCGAAGGATGGGGTGGGATCTACTGAAACTTACAGAATACTGTATGGCCTGGATAGAGTGGATGCTGGGGAGGTACTTCCATTAATAGGAGACACTAAGACCTGAGGGCAGAGCCTTCGAGTAAAGGGAAGACCTTTCAGAACGGAGATAAGGAGAAACTTCTTCAGCCAGAGAGTGGTGAATCTATGGAATTCACTGCCACTGAAGACTGTGGAGGCCAGGTCATTTAGTATATTTAAGACAGAGATGGATAGGTTCTTGATTATCAAGGGGATCAAGGGTTATGGGGAGAAAGCGGGAAAATGGGGTTGAGGAATTTATTTGCCATGATTGAATGGCGGAGCATACTCGATGGGACGAATAGCCTAATTTCTGCTCCTATGTCTGACCCGTTCTGAGGAAGAGCCACCAGATCCGAAATGTTAACTCTGTTTTTCCTTTTACAGATCCTGCCAGACCTGCCGAGCTTTTCCAGCAACTTTGTTTTTGAACCTTTTCCTAGATACAGTTGGTTCTGAAGAAGGGTTTCTGGACCCAAAATGTTAACTCCGCTTTGTTTTCACTGGCCAGACCTGTTGAGTTTCTCCAGTGATTTCTGTTTTTGTTTTGGATTTCCAACATGTGCAATCGTTTTTTGCAGTTAGAAACAATTGAGTTATGCTTAAATAAGGATTATAGGAAGGAATAAGTGTAGATCTGGCTGCAGTGGACTGGGAACGATGTTTAGCAGCAAAGACAGTTTGATGAACAATGGTAGCCACTGAAGGAAATAGTTGATGGCTCGCAACAAAAATATATTCCGATAAGGAAGAATGATTGTGGGGATGGGGGTGTTTAAGCTAATTTGAAAGAAAAAAGTACAAAGTGGCAAATAAGAGGTAGTCCAGAGGATTGAGAAAGTTTTATAAACAAAAAAAGGCACCCCAAAAAAAAACAAAGAAGGAGAAAATAAACTTCGAGGGTAAATTTGGAAAGTAACATCAGGATGGGCAGCAAGAGCTTATTTAAATAAACGAAAAGGAAGAGTAAAGCCAAAGTAAACACGGGATCCTTAAAGAATGGGCTCAGGAAATAATACTAGGCAATCAAGAAATGGCAGAGAAGTTAATTAGATACTTTGACTAGATTAGTCTTCACAGTAGAAGAGATTAATGGCATTCAAAAATTACTAAATAATTAAGTGGCAAATGGAGGAGAGAAAATAAATATGATCACTGCCACCAGAAAAAAATAGGGGTAAATAAATCCCCTGGACCTAATAAGACCCATCCTAGGATATTTAAGGAAGTAGCTACAGAGATTATGGATGTACTTGTAGTTATCTTGCAGGAATCCTCAGATTCTAGAAAAGTCCTAGAGAACACTGCCAATGTCAATGCCTTTATTTAAAAGATGAAGGAGACAAAAAAAGTAGCTATCAGCCAGCCAGCTGAATATCTGTTATTGGGAAAATGTTAAAGTCTAAAAAATGTAATAGCATTTAGAAATACATTGATGATCAGGCAGAGTCAGCATGGCTTCATGAAGGGGAAATCATGCCTGACAAATTTTGCTAGCATTCTTTGTGGAAGTAACAAACAGAATAAATAAAGGAAAGCAGTGGATATAACATATTTGGATAGTCAGCTGGCATTTGACAAGGTGCAACACATAAAGCTACTCTATAAGTTAAGCACCCATGGTGTTGGAGATAATATATTAGCATGACTAGAGGTTTGGCTAATTATTAGAAGAGAGAGAGTTGGAATAAGGCAGGGGGGGTATTTTCAGGATGGCAACCCGAGTCTAGTGGAGTGCCACAAGGATTGGTTCTGGGGTGACAATTATTTGCAACATATATTTATTACTTAGATAAAGAAAGTAAATGCACTACAGCCACATTTGCAGATGATACAAAAATAGATGGGAAGGCAAGTGATGAGGGTGACAAAGTGTGTCTGCAGAGGGATAGAAACAGGTTGTGTGAGTGGGCAAAAAACACAGCAGGTGGGATATAATGTGGGAAAGTATGAAGTTGTACACTTTGGCAGGAGGACTAGAGGAACTGAATATAAGTTATATGGAGAAAGACTGCAGAAAGCTACTACATAGAGGGTTTTGAGAGTTCTTGACCATGAATCACAAAAAGCCAGCATCTACGTTAAGTGGGACATTGGAAAAGCAGATGGAATCTTGGCCATTTATTTCATAAGGAATTGACTATAAAAGTAGGAGCATCTTGCTAAAGCTAAACAAGGCTCTAGTCATACCCTAAATGGAGTGCTGTGAAAAACTTAGGGCCCTTTATCTAAGGAAAGGTACAATGGCATTGGAGGCACTCCAGAGAAGGTTCATTAGTTTGATACCATACATCAACAGAATGTTGTAGAAGGAAATATTGAATAGATTAGGCCTATATCCATCAGAATAAAGAAGAGTGAGAGGTGATCTTCTGAAACACACAAGATTCTTAGAGAACTTGACACAGCAGAGGCGGAGAGGCTGTTTCGCCTTGTGGAGAGCCTAGCACCAGAAGGCACAATCTCAGAATAAGAGGTCATACACCTCAAATAGAGATGAGGAGGAATTTCCTGTCTGAGGGTCATGAATCTGTGGAATTCATTATGACAGAGGCCTGCTAAGGCTAGGTCATTTCAATATATTCAAGGCTGAGATAGACACATGTTTAATCATTAAGGGAATCAAGGGATATGGGAAAAAGGCAGGAAAGTGAAATTCAGGATTATTAGATCAGCTATGATCTCATTGAATGGTGGAATAGACTTAATGGATTGAACAGTCTATCTCTGCTCCTATACTTTATGGTGTTTTTGTCTAACAAATCCTTTATCTGTGCTGATATGTTACCCATATACCGTGTTGTGCGCTGTAATCTTTGTTGTGGCAAGTTCTCACATGCTTTCAGGAAATTTAAGTACACAATACCCACAGATGTTTCTTTATTCATATTTCTAGATAGCATTTTCTCAATCTGTAATTTCTCATTCTTTATTAGTCTTTGAGTCTTTTGTTTTAAGGTTCTGTCCACTTTTCTGACATGTCACGCATTATGGAATTCTACCGAGCTATATAAATTCAAAACTACCTTTAACTGCCTGTCATTATTTGGGTTAACAGCAATTCTTTCTAAATTTTTCAGCAATATTAGGATGGGTACAAAGTCCATGCCTTGTCTGCCGTACCCACATCCAAACAAGCTACTTTGAGGGAAGTTGGTGGCATAGTGGTAACATTATTGAGTTAGTAACCCAGAACCCTACCATGCCAGATAGCGATATCATTCCAGTTTAAAGGATCAGGAAAAAAAAAGCTAGTCCGTTGGTTGATCAATCTCCATTTAGCGAAGGAAATCCACTGTCCTTACGTGGCCTGGTCTACATGTGATTCTGGACCCACAGCAATTGCTGCCTGCCCATTTACTAGATGGGTGATAACACAAAACAAAAAAATGGAATGAATTTTAGATGCTGGAAATCAGAAGCAAAAACAGAAAGTTCTTGAAAAGCTCAGCAGGTCTGGCAGCATCCTTTCTGATAAAAGGTCACATTTTAGAAGTACACTTGCAGGAAAAAACGAAGTTACAATTGGGTGTTGGAGGGCTTTCGCAGTGTGCCACAAGAATTGGTGCTGTGTCCTCTGCTTTTTGTCATTTTTATAAATGATTTGGATGTGAACATAGGAGCTATGGTTAGTAAGTTTACAGATGACACCAAAATTGAAGGTGTACTTGACTGATAAGAAGTACCACGTGACCTTGATCAGGTGGGGGCCAATGGGTCAAAGAGTGGCAGATGGAGTTTAATTTACAGAAATGTGAGGTGCTGCACTTTGAAAAGGCTAACTAGAGCAGAACTTATACAATTTGTGGTAAGGTCCTGGCGAGTGTTGCTGAACAAAGAGACCTTGGAGTGCAGGTTCATAGTTCCTTGAAAGTAGAGTCACAGATAGACAGGACAGTGAATAAGGCATTTGGTACGCTTGCCTTTATTGGTCGGTACATTGAATATAGGAGTTGCAAGGTCATATTGAGTTTGCACAGGACATTGGTTAGGCCACTTTTTGAATGCTGCATGCAATTTTGGTCTCCCTGCTGTAGGAAGGATGCTGTGAAACCTGAAAGGGTTCAGAAAAGATTTACAAGGATGTTGCCAGGGTTGGAGGGTTTAAGCTATGGGGAGAGGATAAATAGGTTCGGGGGTCGAAAACTAGAGGGCATAGGTTTAAGGTGAGAGGGGCAAGTTTTAAAAGGAACCTAAGGGGCAACTTTTTCATGCGGAGGGTGGTGTGTGTAGGGAATGAGCTGTGAGGGGAAGTGATAGAGGCTGGTACAATTACAACATTTAAAAGGCATCTGGATGGGTCTATGAATAAGAAGGATTTAGAGGGATATGGGCCAAATGCTGGCAAATGGGATTAGATTTATTTAGGAGATCTGGTCAGCATGGACAAATTGAACCAAAGGGTCGGTTTCCATGTTGTACACCTTTATGACTCGATGACTCTATATTGACCTTCTGTCCTTGCAGCTCTACTTCAGTACTGACCTTCTGACAGTATGGTGCTCCCTCAGTACTGACCCTCTGACAGTGAAGCGCTCCCTCAGTACTGACCGTCTGACAGTGCGGCGCTCCCTCAGTACTGACCCTCCGACAGTGCGGCACTCGCTCAGTACTGACCCTCTGACAGTGCGGCGCTCCCTCAGTACTGACCCTCTGACAGTGCAGCGCTCCCTCAGTACTGACCCTCTGACAGTGCGGCGCTCCCTCAGTACTGACCCTCTGACAGTGCGGCACTCGCTCAGTACTGACCCTCTGACAGTGCGGCGCTCCCTCAGTACTGACCCTCCGACAGTGCGGCACTCGCTCAGTACTGACCCTCTGACAGTGCGGCGCTCCCTCAGTACTGACCCTCCGACAGTGCGGCGCTCCCTCAGTACTGACCCTCCAACAGTGCGGCGCTCCCTCAGTACTGACCTCCTGACAGTGCAGCGCTCCCTCAGTACTGACTCTCTGACAGTGCAGCACTCCCTCAGTACTGACCCTCTGACAGTGCGGCGCTCCCTCAGTACTGACCCTCCGACAGTGCGGCGCTCCCTCAGTACTGACCCTCCGACAGTGCGGCACTCGCTCAGTACTGACCCTCTGACAGTGCGGCGCTCCCTCAGTACTGACCCTCCGACAGTGCGGCGCTCCCTCAGTACTGACCTCCTGACAGTGCAGCGCTCCCTCAGTACTGACCCTCTGACAGTGCGGCGCTCCCTCAGTACTGACCCTCCGACAGTGCGGCGCTCCCTCAGTACTGACCTCCTGACAGTGCAGCGCTCCCTCAGTACTGACCCTCCAACAGTGCGGCACTCCCTCAGTACTGACCTTTTGGCAGTGCAGTGCACTCTCTGTTCTAAACCATTAGACAGCACTTCCTTTTGATGTGATCATTTAACCACTGTTTCCCATTTATTACTATTCCTCTTGTACTGCTGCTTCTTAATTTTCAGTGTTACTGAGGCTGTGTCTAAGTAAAACCAGAGTGCACTGTCAGAGTAGCCAACTCCAGGTGAAATGCTAAACCGAGGCTCTGTCCGCTCTCTTTCAGGTGGTCTAAAATGTCAAGGGAAGTAAAACTTTCACAATGTTCCTACCAGGTTAATTGTTCCTCCACTGATAATCAGGATAAAATATTGTCTTGTTACTCATTTATGCTTTGCTAATTCTCTCCATGAAACAAAACTCGAACTCGGAGCCCTGCGTATCGGCCCCAAGCAGCTCGGCCTCCTCCGTGTCTGGGAAGGTGAGAGTCTGAGAGCTCGGCCCGTACGCGTCCACACTCATGGCGGCCACGGCTCGGGAGCGCGCACTCGCCCCCGGCGCGATTCAAAACCCTGGGAACATTTGCTGCATAATTATTGCAAGTTGGTGCCACTAGTGATTCTGAAAATCTGTTTGCAGCCACTTGCTGAACTTGTGCAGAACTGCAAAAACTCTCATGATGGCGCTAGTGTCCTGTTGAATTTCTCTGCACTCAGTGGTTCTTGCATGAGACATTGTGGTGTTCCAGTGCCATCTCCTAACGCTGTTAATTGACTTGATGTGGTCGCATTAGCTGGAATCAGATCCTTTCTCATGTCTTGTTTTGATCAGCCCATTGATATGAGCATTAAATAACAGTACAACTTACATTAACTAGTGCTAGAACATTTAGAAACTGGTAAACGTGTGTCTAGACGGTATCCATAAGATTGTGAGAAATAGGGATAGGAGTAGGGCATTCAGTCTTGTCCAGTGAGCATGCTCCATCTTTCAATAGCATCATGGCTGAGAAGACATTCTTGTAAACTTTGATTCCCCTACTGACCAAGAATCTGTCTCTAATATATCTTGCGATAAAATCCCCTGGTGACACATTGGAGTTACTGCCGTGAGTACAAAGGTATGATACATTGGATCTTACCAACGTTCAAGTTCACCCCAGGATTGGGAGACAGGGTTTTGAATGGTTAAAGCAGTCACAGGATTGACTAAACAGCAAAATTAGCACAGCCCATTCACACCTTCCCGTATTGAGTTAGCTGCAGAGTGCAGAACTGAAATGTTCAATAGTTTCAGAGCTAATTCTCCCCTGAATGCAATTGCGGGACAGCTGGGGCAATAGGGGTAAGAGGTTGGAAGGAACTCCGTGGTGTGTGTGCCTGACTGGGTGGTGCAGTGACTCACTGCAGTGCATTATCCATGTTTTCTTTTAAAAGTAAGTCATTGTCAAAGTGAAGCTTCCCCTGGGCTTGCTGCACATTCCACAATCATTATTCAAACTGTGCCAGAATGGATTATTCAAAAAGATAATATTCAGCACATGAATCACACAATGCAATGAGGCAAAAGTCAACCACAGAATCAATCCTACACCTGGAGTGTGTGCAAGTTCAGCAAAAAAAAACTCCTGGTCTCTTTGTGATAACATTTTGGTGAGAAAATGCTGAAAATGATTTCAAAGCAGGGCTTTGCTAGAAGGGAATAATTTATTGGAATCTATTAAAAGAGCTGTTGATTTTTCACAAGTTGCTCTGTCCAAAGATAAAGGAGGTCAGAATTGTGTTTAGCCTGCTGATTGGAAAGAAGGAATCTGAGGCAGGATGGCAATTGATTGATATTGCTTACAGTTTTCGTGGCTGCTCCAACATTTCCTCTTCTTGACATTCTCCTCCATTCTTCTAAACTATTGCCCTTATATTCCAGCTCAGTAAAAAAACTTTGTTTTTCTGTATCTGAACACTGCACCTCCATTCAGTGATAAGAATATACTTTCCACCCAATAACAACTGTTCAGGTATCTATTGACTGTGAAATGAGGACCTCTCCACCACTTCATTCAATACAAATCCTATTTTGGAGTTTTGACAGCACAGGAAGATACCCTTCAGCCCATCGTGTCCATGCTAGTCATCAAACACTTGGCTCATAACTTTGTATGTTATGATTTTAAGTGTTCATCTAAAACTTCTTAAATGTTAGGAGGGTTGCCACCTCTACCAACCTTTTCAGGCAGAGAGTTCCAGATCCCATCACCATCTGCATGAAAGAAAGATCTTTCTCCAATCCCCTCTAAACCTCCTCCTTTGCATAAACTGCGCACCTTGGTTATTAACTCCTGTGCTCAGAGAATAAGTTTCTTCCCATCTACCCTATCTACGTCTCTCATAATTTTGTGTCAGATCTCCAGACGGCATTCTCTGCTGTAAGGAAAACATTTCCAGTCTCTCTTTGTCTCTCTTCATACCTGAATTGCTCCAGCCCAGGGAGCACCCTGGTGAATGTCCTCTGCAATATCTCTAGTGCAGCCGCAACTTTCCAACAGTGCAGGAACTGCACACAATACCCACCTGTGGCCTAACTAACCTCTTATATGGCTCCATTATAACCTCCCTGCTCTTACAGTCAATGCTTCAACTAATAAAGGCAAATATCCCATTTAACCTTTTAACTATCTTATCTACCTGTCCTGCTGACTTCTAGGATCTGCGGACATGCATACCAAGATCAGTGTGATCATCTGTATTTCCTAGGGTCCTACCATTCAGTATGTACTCCCTTAACTTGTTAGTTCTCCAAAAATATATCACCTCACACTTTTCAGGAATAAATCCTACTTGCAACTATTCAGCCCATCTAACCAAGCCATCTATATTGTCCTGAGCTCTAATGCTTTCCTCCTCACTATTTACCACATCACCAATTTCTATGTCTTCTGTGAACTAACTTATGAAACCTTCTACCTTAGTATCTGGATCATCAATTTATACAACAAACAGCAAGAGGTCAATACCAAACTCTGTCGTATGTCACTGGACCCAGGTTTGCAGTCACAAAAACACCCTTCAACCATCATCATCTCCTTCCTAGCACTCAGCCAATTATGGATCCAAATATGTTGCCTTTTGTGGAATATTGTCCAATTTTAACGTGTGCTGGAGTGCTTTACAACCAGTAAGTTACTTGGTGAAACATAGTTCCTGTGGTATTGTCAGAAACATGGCAGCCAGTTGGTGCACAGCTAGCTCCCACAAACAGAAATGTGAGAATGAGCACAGAGGCTCTGTTTTAGTGATGTTGAGTGAGCATACATACTGACCAGAGCCTGGCCAGTACAGACCTCCTGTTCTTTCCTTGAAACTCATGCGATGGGCTCTTATCTCTGCCCCCCAAGATTTTATTTTGTTACCCCATGTGCATTCTAGGCTGAGAAGAAGTTTGATGGAGGTAAGGAGCAATCTGAGACAGATGAGGAGATGTCCCAGGAGGTGAGGAATTTAGGGAGGACTCTGAAGGAGGTAAGAAGCAGTCTGAGAAAAGTCAGAAGACGGAGCAGGTGAGCAATTTCAGGAGAAATCTGTGAGAGGTGAGAAGAGTGAAGGAGCTGGGGAGGAATATGGGGAGGAATATAGGAAGGTGAGAAATTTGAGGAACAATCTGAGGAAGGTGAGGAGGCATCCATTGTGAATGCTTTAAGAGATTCAAAAGATCCAGAGCCACTGATATCAGCAGCAGGCTGTCTTCACATTTTGACTGGTATCAGAGATAATGGGAACTGCAGATGCTGGAGAATTCCAAGATAATAAAATGTGAGGCTGGATGAACACAGCAGGCCAAGCAGCATCTCAGGAGCACAAAAGCTGACGTTTCGGGCCTAGACCCTCTGATGAAGGGTCTAGGCCCGAAACGTCAGCTTTTGTGCTCCTGAGATGCTGCTTGGCCTGCTGTGTTCATCCAGCCTCACATTTTATTATCTTCACATTTTGACTGACAGTTTTACGAGATTATTGAAGAATTATCCATATCTTGTTTAGATGAAGAAATAAATGGCTATTTATTTTTACAATTGACTGACCACTTGTATTGATATTTTTATTGAGTTTTATCAATTAGCCCTTTCTCAGTATCGTGTATGTTTGATTGAGAGCTATATTAGATACTTAGAAGTTAATTTTATGTTCAGTCTCCATTTCAAAGACTTGGCTGCAGAGTTTACATATAGGATGAATAATTATGGAGCACACATGGGAGGCAAGGAGATATCATAGGGAATATGAAGGGTAAGTAAGGTGTAGGAGGACAAGTGGATAAAGTAGGGGGATGAGTTGGCACACAGGGGCATGGGGAATATGAGGGGACATTTGGGGTCATGCAGGAGGGCTTGTGAGCATTCATCTCTGAAAGGGTATGTCACAGAAAATGGAAGTGAGTGTTCTAGTCCACCAGCCTTGTCATTCCCACTGCCTCCATTGCTGCCTGGGAGCTGTCTTCTTTTAAGGGAGATGGGTCTGCCAAGTCAGGAAGTTTCCTGATTCAACCTTCTGGTCTCCTTCATGAGAGGGTGATTTACCCGAACTGTTCAAAATGCTAAAGATAAAACCACATGGTACTTTAGGAGAAACAGTTTCCTGTCTGGGAGAAATCAAAGGAAGGAATTTGAGCTGGGCTGTTCAGGTCTGATGACAGAAGCACTTGCACTGGCAATCTGGGATAGTGCCCCCAGAAAGAGGAGAATGCTGGGTGTCAATCTGAACATTTACAGATTAAAATCAACTGTATTTTTGTTCCAGGTGAGGGATGAGCAAAGGCACATAAATCGAGTTTAGGTACAGATCAACCATGACCTGAATGAGCAGGCTCAAGACACTTGCATGGAATTACCTGTAATGTACAACATAGAACAGGCCATTCAGCCCAAGTAGCCTTTGCTAAGGTTTATACTCCACTCAAGCTTTCTCCCATCTTTTCTTATTTGAATTTGCTGTTGAAATTCTCTATTTCTTTCTCCCTCATGCTCTTGCAAAGCTTTCATTGAAATGGATCACTACAACTCACTTCAACCATTTCCTCTTTGTCCTAAATTCTTAATTGGATTTCTTTGTGACCACCTTATATTGGCAGTCTGTTGTTCTGCTCTTCCCAACAAGTGGAAACATTCGTTCTTACTTAATTGAAACATATAAAATAATCAGAGGGTTAGATAGGGTGGATAGGGAGAGTCTTTTTCCTAGGATGGTGACGGCGAGCACGAGGGGGCATAGCTTTAAATTGAGGGGTGAAAGATATAGGACAGATGTCAGAGGTAGTTTCTTTACTCAGAGAGTAGTGAGGGAATGGAACGCTTTGCCTGCAACGGTAGTAGATTCGCCAACTTTAGGTACATTTAAGTTGTCATTGGACAAGCATATGGACGTACATGGAATAGTGTAGGCTAGATGGGCTTGAGATGGGTATGACAGGTCGGCACACCATCGAGGGCCGAAGGGCCTGTACTGTGCTGTAATGTTCTATGTTCTGTATCCACTTCATCATTTCAGTCCCTCTCCCCGAAGAATGAACAAAGTGGAGCTGGAGGAACGCAGCAGCTCAGGCAGCATCAGAGAAACAGGAAAGTCGACGCTTTGGGTCGGGACCTGATGATAAAGGGTCTCAATGCGAAACATCAACTTTCCTGCTCCTCTGATGCTGCCTGACCTGCTGTGTTCCTCCAGCTCCACACTGTGTTGACTGTAACTCCAGCATCTGCAGTCCCTGCTATCCCTCTCCACCAAGACCTATTTTTGCAAGAAAAGAGACCCATCTTGCTCATCCTTTGTTGATATTGATACTCAGACATTTCTGCCAACATCTTTATAAATTTCCTCTGCTCCTTCCTTAGTCTATCTCCGTCTGTGGGCACTAGAATGTCCTGCACAGAGGACCTCTTCTTGTGGTGCCCAGAATAATATAATTAAATGATCAGCTCTTGTAGATATTTTCTAATCAACCTGTTCAGAGATGTTATTACACACCCCTGGAGCAGATGAAACTTGAATCCTAGCCTCCTAATCCAAAAGTAGGAATGCCACTGAAATAACTCCACAAAGGACAGAAGGGTCTAGGCCCGAAATGTCAGCTTTTGTGCTCCTGAGATGCTGCTCGGCCTGCTGTGTTCATCCAGCTACACACTTTGTTATCTCTGTCACCAAGTCACCCTTTATTTACACATGCATTGTACATGACACTGACCCAGCAAGCTCAGAGCAGGCCGCTAGAGTGAGCAGAACCCCTGACACTCCTGTTTATAGCTGTCCACCAGATTGACAGTTCCAGTCAGGGAACGCGTGTTCTATGAAATCCAGAAATAGTAGGAACTGCAGATGCTGGAGAGTCTGAGATAACACGGTGTAGAGCTGGATGAACACAGCAGGCCAAGCAGCATCAGAAGAGCAGGAAAGCCTCTAGGCCAGAAACGTCAGCTTTCCTGCTCCTCTGATGCTGCTTGGCCTATTCTATGAAATCCACCTGGCTGATCTTGTTACAATCACTACAGCCACCATTGTGCCACAGCAACGTTTTGATCACCTCTTGTAATATGCAGGCAACTTTACTTAAATGATCTCCTGTAATGCATATAGGACTGTAATTGAATGGTCTCCTATAATGCACAGAGTTCTGTAACTGAATGGTCTCCTTATGCTATTAACCTCCCAGGAGGTCACACTGGAATCCTGGCTAGTTCAGCTCAAAGTGTTTAAATGCATGGGTGGATGCTGGATGTGAGTACTTTGGGAAGAGTCTAGTTAAATGGGCTTGGTAAATGATGTTGTTCACAACTGCTGGGATGAATGCAGCAGCTGCCATTGACTCGCCGATTGCCTGAAGCCATGGAGAATTGTAGATGCATAGCGGAGAGTCTGATACTGTGCCAGCATCAGCTCTCCTCATTGCATTGAGGATTAGTCTCTGCTCAGTCCCTCAGCTGGGTAGCTATTCCCCTAATCAGCTGGTTTGGGGGCACTTTCCCACTTGTGAGAGTTCAGTGCATAAACTCTGTTGGTAGGAATGTCAAACAACTGAATCAACAAATGGATTTGTCTTTTTGACTTATTTCCCAGTTTGGATTGTTTCAGATTTGGGCTGGGAAAGTTATTATACACTGTTCTTGTACATAAACATCCCCACCCAGTATTTAATTGCTCAGATTTATGTGTGTGCTTTCACATCAATCTCTCATACACACCTGCTCCAGGCAGTATCCCAGTTGTATTTTCTCTAAAGATTGAAGTGATCACCAGCAGGAGAATAACAATCCTCCACATTTCCAACAATTTGCCCGTTCTGTTTCAAAACCCACCTGGCCTCCCATTTTGATCTGAAGGAAGCTGTTTGACATGGAACAAGAATTGGCAGCAGGGAACAGAGCAATCATTTTACATCAAACCCCTGAGCTATCAATATCACTTTCAGAGGGAGTTGAATGGGATGGTGACCACAAACACGAGACACCCCCAGTGCAAGAGGCTTCAGAACAAAAGCAGCTTTCAAAGGGTTTAAATTATGAGCACAGGTTACACTTGTGAGGCCCATATTCTCTTGAGCCACACGGTTGTGGGGTGAGGGTTCTGATCAATGCTGGGAGCATGCAGTGAATTATATCTTGGAAACACCTTGCTGTCTTTAAAATTCCACAGAGTCTAGCCCCACTTTCCCCCTGAATCCCTGCATCCTCCAATATCCCACTCAGCCTAATCTCACTCTCCCCTGACTCCCATAAACTTTAATATCCCTAGCAACTTAATTCCGGTCTCCCTCTCACTCTCCACACTCTCTCGTATCCTACTGAGTCTAATTGCCCTTTCCCCCTCAAACCCCACAGTCTCCAATACCTCTCCCAGTCTAAACCCAATTATATCTCACTCCCTGCTGCCTTTTGGATCCCCTCCCCTTTCTAATTCTACTCTCCCCCTCATTCCCTGCACCCTTTAATATCTTGCCTTTAAGATCACATCAACTCAGTCCATTTTATTTTTGTTGTCATGGTGTCTCCCCCTAGTTTCCAACCCTCCTGCTACTGGAAACAATTTCTCCTCAATTCCTGTATCAAAACTCCTCATTGTTTAAAGAATACAATCAAATCTCCCCTTAAGCTTCTGTGTTGTCATGAGAAACACGTCCAGCGTCTGCAGATTATCAAATTATTTGCTGTAATTGTTTTTAATGCCTTAATGTTTGGGAATAGGGTAAAATGATTTGTTTCTGAGCTGTAATGTGATACCTAACCATCAGAGCAAGGAAATGGAATACCACACCCGGGTGACGCGTGCGGTGAGCTGAGAGTTTTGTGTTCCGTTTGCCTGGAGCTTTTAATGGTACTAAGATTGAAATCACATTTCACTGTGCTTATGCAACAACCGTCTTTCCGTGAGGGTCATTAATGGCTTCAAGTGTTGCCATGTGTAGTACCACAACACTCCTTTACAATTGGGGGACCTCACTTCACTGGCCTGGTGAGGTGTAGATAAATTCCTGAACCTCTTTGTTTCCATCTCTGGCAACCACCTGGAAACCAATATCCATTTCAAGCCTACCGACTCCCACAACTACCGAGAATACACCACCTCTCACCCACCTTCCTGCAAAAATTCCATCCCCATTCCCAATTCCTTCCCCTCCGCTGCATCTGCTCCCAGGATTAGGCATCCCACTCCCGAACATCTCAGATGTCCTCGTTTTTCAAGGAGCGCAACTTCTCCCCCTCAGTGGTCGAGAACGCCCTCGACCGTGTCTCCCGCATTTCCCGCAACTCATCCCTCACATCCCCTCCCCGCATTAACAACCAAAACAAAATCCCCCTCATCCTCACGTACCATCCCACCAACCTCCAGATCCGATGAATCATCCTCCAACACTTCCACCGTCTGCAATCTGACCCCATACCAAAGACATTTTTCCCTCCCCACTCTTATCTGTTTTCTGGAGGGACCACTCTCTCCGTAACTCCCTCATCCACTCCGCACTCCCCTCCAGCCCCATCAGCCCCGGCACTTTTCCCTGCAACCGCAGGAAGTGCTACACCTGCCCCTCTCCCTCCCCCCTCACCCCATCCCTACATCAAGCAGATGTTCACCTGAACATCTGCCAATGTGGCATACTGCATCTGCTGTACCTGTTGTGGCCTCCTCTACATCGGGGAAACCAAGCGGAGGCTTGGGGATCGCTTTGCGGAACACCTACACTTGGTTCGCACTAAACAACTGCACCTCCCAGTTGCAAACCATTTCAACACCCCATCCCACTCCTTGGACGACATGTCCATCCTGAGCCTCCTGCAGTGCCACAACGATGCCACCCGAAGGTTGCAGGAACAGCACCTCATGTTTCACTTGGAAACCCTGCAGCCCAATGGTATCAATGTGGACTTCACAAGCTTCAAAATCTCCCCTGCCCTGACCACATGCCAAAACCAGCCCAGCTTGTCCCCGCCCCCCTAACCTGTCCTTCCTCCCACCTATCCCTTCCTCCTACCTCAAGCCCCACCCCTATTTCGGACAAAGGATCTAGGCCCAAAACGTCAGCTTTCCTGCTCCTCTGATGCTGCTTGGCCTGCTGTGTTCATCCAGCTCTACACCTTGCTACCCCATCCCCTACCTACCTCATCCCACCCCCTTGACCTGTCCGTCCTCCCTGGATTGACCTATCCCCTCCCTAACTCCCCACCTACACTCACCTTTACTGGCTCCATCCCCGCCTCTTTAACCTGTCTGTTCCCTCTCCACCTATCTTCTCCTCTATCCATCTTCTTTCTGCCTCCTCCCTCTCTCCCTATTTATTTCAGAACCGCCTTCCCCTCCCCCATTTCTGAAGAAGGATCTAGGCCCAAAACATCTTGCTCCTCTGATGCTGCTTGGCCTGCTGTGTTCATCCAGCTCAACATCGTGTTATCTCTGTAGATAAGTTAACATCCTTCCATTTCTCTGTAAAAATCATTGCTAATTCTGGACCCACATTGAGCAGCAAGATCCCAGGACTATTTTGGTAGCTTAATTCAACTCAGGGGCTAGGGAGGAGCCAAGCAACAGCTACATTATGACTGGCATAATGGAGGTGCCAAGAGTTATCAGCACGTCCTGTTTTTATATGAGAAGTTCATAGAGTGTTTCAGGAATGTTTATGAAAAGCAGGCTATACCACAACCCGGTAATTGCACAACGAGACAGAATTAATTAATGATCTCAGATTGAAGGTACTGGAGCCTCAACTTTTACACTTCATACAGTTGCAACATGAAAAAGATAGCTGGATGGGTGCATGAATTGGAAAGGTTTAGAGGGATATTGGCAAAATACTGGCAAATGAAGTTTTATTAATATAGGATATTGGGTTGGCATGGATGAGTTGGACCACATGGTCTATTTCCATGCTGTACAACTCTATGACTCTCTGACTTAAATGAAGGGATGGAAGGTACTGTTGCCAAATTCACTGATGACAACAAAGATGGATAGGAATATATGTGAAGACAACATAAGGACAGTGCAAAAATATCTAAATAAGCTAGGTGAGTGAGCAAAGATCTTGAAAATGAAGAGACTCAATTTGGTAGGCAGAATATAGAGAACTGATTTAAAATAAAGGATGCAATTCTAAACATGCTGCGTGACTTGGTTATACATAATTTTGAAAAATAGCAATTCAACAAATTAACTCGCAACAGCCCCTGAAATAAATCAAAACTTAAGCAAAAAAATTAGCAAATTAAAGTAAAATGTTGTTTTGTGGGGAGATAATGTACATCCCACTCTGGAAGGGTCCTGGGTTTACAATTGCAGAAGTCATTAAAGATGGCAAGACAGATTGAGAGTGTGGTTAGTAGAGCTTTATTGAGCATATTTATAAAGCTGGGCTTTATTAATATGGTCATGGAGTTCAAGAGCAAGGAGGTCGTATTGATTTTGTATAAAACATTAGTTCAGCTCAATGTTGTGTACAGTTCTAGGTGCCTCATTTTAGTAAAGGGTATGAAGGCATTGCAGGGAGTGCAGAAAATATTTACGTCAGTTGTTCCAATGATGAGCAATATCAGTTATGAAAGTAGATTGGAGAGGAACTGCATTTCCAGAAGAAAAAGCTGAGAGGTGTTTTGATATATTCAAAAATCATGAGGGGGCTGGACAATTGGGAGAAACTGTTGCTACTTTTGAACAGATGAGGAACAATAGGGCACGGATTTAAAGTAATTTTCAAAATGCGCAGAGACAACATGAAGCAAAGCTTTTTCACAAGAGTTTCAGGTCTGGAATACACTATTAGAGAGTATGCTGGAAGCAAGTTCCATAGAAATTTTCAAGCTGGAATTAGATGGTTGTTTGAAAAGGAACAATGTGCAGAATTATGGGGAGAAGGCAGGAAAATGACACCAAATGAGATACACATTCCATGGTGGGCTGAATGGCCTCCTTCTATGCTGTGATTCTATGATTTATAAAAGCCCTTTACTATCATGTACTTCTGCAATTATCTCATATCTTTACCTTGTGTTCACAACTTTAGAGATTCTCTTTATACTTAGGCACCTTGTACAGTGCTGAACAATTACTTGAGTAGAATTCAGACAAAAGACTGTTTTCTATAAATCAGAGGTGTGTAGGTCTCTATGGAAACTAGTACACACCAAAGTAACTTGGAATTGAGGTAATGAGCTGTGTCTGTGCAACTTGTATAGCTGGTCTCGAGTGCCTCTATTCACTACTGTCTGAAAACTCATAAGATGCTTATTTTATTCTATTGTTGGAAGTGGGCGTCAGTAGCAAGGCCATTACTCATTGCCCATTCCTAATTGCTCTTGACTAAAGTGGCTTTGTAGAACCATTTCAGAGGACAGGTAGGGGGCAACCACATTTAGTAGTTACAGAAAATCCAGATCAGGTAAGGGCAGCAGATTTCCTTCCTTAAAGAATATTAATGAACCAGTTGGCTTTATGTGACAATCACAGTTTCAACATTATAATAAAATGTGAGGCTGGATGAACACAGCAGGCCAAGCAGCATCTCAGGAGCACAAAAGCTGACGTTTCGGGCCTAGACCCTTCATCAGAGAGGGGGATGGGGGGAGGGAACTGGAATAAATAGGGAGAGAGGGGGAGGCGGACCGAAGATGGAGAGTAAAGAAGATAGGTGGAGAGAGTGTAGGTGGGGAGGTAGGGAGGGGATAGGTCAGTCCAGGGAAGACGGACAGGTCAAGGAGGTGGGATGAGGTTAGTAGGTAGCTGGGGGTGCGGCTTGGGGTGGGAGGAAGGGATGGGTGAGAGGAAGAACCGGTTAGGGAGGCAGAGACAGGTTGGACTGGTTTTGGGATGCAGTGGGTAGGGGGGAAGAGCTGGGCTGGTTGTGGTCTGCAGTTCCCATTATCTCTGATACAGTTTCAACATTGTTCACTATCAGTGAGACTAACTTTCAATTCCAGATTTATGAAGTGAATTTAACTTCCACCAAAAGCTGTGGCAGGATTGAAGCCATGTCCCCAGAGTGTGAGTTTGGATGAGAGGTTTATAAAATCACAAAGGGCGTGGATAGGGTGAGCAGCCAAGGTCTTTTCCCAAGGTAGGGGAGTCCAAAGATTAGAGGGCATAGGTTTAATGTGAGATGGGAAAGATATAAAAGGGACCTAAGGAGCAATGTTTTCACGCAGGGAGTGGTGCATGTATGGAATAAGATGCCAGATGAAATGGTGGGTACAATTGCAATATTTAAAAGGCATCTGGATAAATACGTGAGTAGAAGGGTTTAGAGGAATATGGACCAAATGCTGGTAAATGGGACCAGATTAATTTGGGATATCCAGTTGACATGGTAAAGTTGGACTGAAGTGCCCATCTCTAAACTCTGAATTACCACTCTTCTGACACTTAAGAGTATGCAAGCCCCCATGTGAAGCTGCCAGAAGGGTTGCTGGAAGCAGATTCAGTAATTTTCCCAAAAGGAATTGGATAAATACTTGACAAAGAAGTCTTTGCAGAAAATCTCCTTTTGTCACATTTCCATACGATCAACCATCATTCTGCAGGTTTCCTCACTCATTCTGTTTGCTTTGGACTGCAGTGTCATTGCAGCCTACCTCCTAAGAAATTAGGAGGGACCTGTGTTAGGAGAAGTCACAGCTGGTAAACTGTACTATTTCCTCTTCTTATGTCATTGTTCATATGTAGGTGTCAGTGAAACCAATGAAACCATATAACTTTCATTGTTATCAATGCTGGGACCATTCAAGAAAACAAGCCGAGACAGGAGCAACTCTCACTCTTCTGTACCCTCACCTCCCTCTTTCTTCCCACCCCAAAACCTTCTCCCTCTCAGCCTCGCAACAGATGCACTTTCTTCCCCATTCCCTCAATTCTCCTCCCTTTCTCCACCTCCACATTCCCCAATAGATTCACATTCTCTCTCACTCCCCTCCTCTTCCTGCTGACTCACTTCCCCAACCCCGTAACTCCCGCCCTTTTTCATCTTGCTCTCCTTACACTACCTTCTCTCCCCACCTGTTCACATTGCTGACTGGACCACCATTCCACCTCTTTGCTCTTCCTGATCCCCTCCCCACCCTCACTTCAGCCTCAGTTCTAACTCTCCCCTACCATCCACTGGACATCTCTCACTTGATAAGTAAGGTTACATTGACACATTGACCGAGGGCAGACTGGGACGAAATGAGGGTGAGGAGCCAGCAATGTCCATTTGCAGAAGCTGTAAAATTGAATCAATCATCCAGCAGCTCTGGGACAAAATAAATATAGGGAAAGTAGACAAGTTAGACTCACAAAAATGATACATAAACAATCCCTTTAAATTTGGCCACAAATTACACCTATTTGCAGTGACAAAGAAAGAAGGAAGCCCAAAGCCATCTTTTCTGGCAGAATTAGGGATGGGCAACAAATGATGGCTTTAGCCAACGATTCTCATAACCTTTACACAAACAATAAATGAAGTCCTACTCCACTATCTTTGCTCCCTGTCTCCATAGATACCACATAAGGAATCAATCAGACAGTTTATTGAGGCTCTATATGAATCATTTCCAGTCAGTGATTAATCCAGAGCTCAAGCCAGTGAGCCCAGGTGAAAGCAACATACTTTAGCAGCGTGTTGAGACTGATTCCATCCCCCGCACTCTCCTTGAGTTGGTTTTGTCGCTCATTTCTGCTAAATGATAATACAGGGTTTTGTAAACGATTGTAGAGATGTTGAATTAGGAAGCAGGTGTACCCTGGAGTTAGAAACATCTCTTAATGATTGCTGCACTTCACTCAGACAGACAGCCAATAGAGCAGCAGAATTCTTGGCTGAAATTTATAATGGGAACTGTCGATTAGGTCCAGATTTTTTGGTGATTTTATCAATGAGGTGGGCATATTGCTGCTGTCTTCTGAGGGGCTCGCTGATACTGAACCAAATTCCCAGCTGAATTCAGACCTATCCAAAGATTATTAGGCCCAGTAATCTCACCTCACCACCACCACCACCCCCCCCACCCATTCCCATCTCGGCACCTCCATCAATCCCATTCACTCCCTCCCTCTCTCAATCCCTTTCACTCTCTCCTTCAATGCCGTCTCATTCCTCTCTCATTGCCATTCAGACTCTCAGTCAGTCCCTTCACCCCATCTTTGAATACCACTTCAACCCCTTCCTCAAACCATCACCCCTACACAAACCCCAGGGAGAGCTGCAGGTTACTTCCCTTGTGTGTAGAAATGCTTCTGAATTTCACTCCCAAAAGCTCTGTCACTGCATTTTCAACTCTGTCTATCTTAAACCAGCAGAAAACAGTTTCAACAATCAGCTTATTGTATACAGTAATCTCAGAGGGAAGAGTCGCTCATTTCAGACAGAGATCTAGTGGAATTTCTTCTCTCAGAGGGTAGTGAATCTTAGGAATTCTTTACCACAGAGGGCTACCAAGACTGGGTCATTACGTATATTCATTGTGTGGAGAGACAGATTTTTAATCGGAAAGGAAAGCAGCTAAAGGGAGGAAAGGTAAGTTGAGGATTATTCGATCACCATCATCCCATGTGTCATGGAGTCATACAACGCAGAAACAGACCCTTCGGCCCAAATGTTTCCCAAGGTAAACTAGTATAATTTATCTGGGTTTGACCCATATCCCTCAAAACCTGTCCTATTCATGTGCCAACCCAAATGTCTTTTAAAATGTTGTAACTGTACCTGCCTCTTCCACTCCCTCTGACAGTTCATTGCACATATGAATCACCCTTTTGTGAAAAAATTGCCCCTCAGGTCCGTTTTAAATCTTTCTCCTCTCACCTTAGAAATATGTCCCCTAGTTTTGAACTCTGCCACCCGAGGCAAAAGACCTTTGCTATTCATCTTATCTATGCCCCTCGTGATTTTATAAACCTCTACAAAGTCACCCCTCAACTTCCTAGGGTCTAGTAAAAGAAGTCCTAGCCTATCCGACCTCTCTTTATATCTCAAACCCTCCATTCTTGGCAACATCCTGGTAAATCTTTTCTGAACTCTGTCGAATTTAATAATATCCTTCCGACAGCAGAGCAACCAGAACTGTACATAGTACTCCAAAAATGGTCTCACCAACATCCTGTGCAACCTCAACATGAGGTCCAAAGTCCTTTACTCAATGATTTGTGCAATAAAGGCAAGGATGCTAATGCCTTCTTAACCATCTTGCCTATCTGTGATGCGACTTTCAAAGAACTGTGCACCCTGGACTCCCAGTTCTCTCTGTTTGACAGCACTACCCACGGCTCTAGCATTAACTGTATAAGTCTGCCCTTGTTTGTTCTACCAAAATGTATTACCTTCCATTTATCCAAATTTAACTCTATCTGCCACTCCTCAGCCCATTACCCCAATTGCTCAAGATCCCTTTGTAATCTTAAATAACCTTCTCCACTGTCAACTATAGCACCAATTTTGGTGTCATCCACAGACTTCCTAACCATGTCTCCTAAATTCACAATGAATACCGGAACAGACTCAATTGGTGAATGACCTATTTCTGCTCCTACAACTTTTGGTCTTGTGGTTCAGAAGGGGTTAATGTTTTTGCTACTTTGGCTCCATCCATTCTACTGATGTCACACTAAGCCTGCAGATGGAGACAATGAGTTTTACTGGAGTTCTCAGAGGGAGCTGCTCTATCTGTGCTGACTCCAAAATAACAATACAGATTTAAAACTAGACAAGAATTTAAAGAAATGAAATTTATCATTGAGGAGAGATGTTTAAAAACATATAATTTCTAGTAGATTTATGGTCAGAGGCGGGCCATGCTAAACACAAAATTGGACTTCATGGATGCAACAGTTCCTATGATACAGACTTGCCTCAAAATCAAATACTCAGTGCAAAAGTTGCACACAATTACAAAGCTGCAGAGAAGCTGCTTACGCACACAAAAAGCTCAATATGGTGGAGTAATCCCCCTTAGAAAAACATCTCAGGCATGGTGGCGGAGTGGCTAGCATTGCAACCTCCCAGCTCCCGGGACCTGGGTTCGATTCCAGCCTCGGGTGACTGTGTGTAGAGTTTACACATTCTCCCCGTGTCTGCATTGGTTTCCTCCCACAGTCCAAAGATGTGCAGGCTAGGTGGATCGGCCATGCTAAATTGCCCGTAGTGTTTAGGGGTGTGTGGGTTATAGGGGGATGGGTCTGGGTGGGATGCTCCAAGTGGCGGTGTGTACTTGTTGGGCTGAAGGACCTGTTTCCACACTGTAGGGAATCTAATCTAATCAGCAAAATCGCAACAATGCAGGTTTAGTAAAATTTGTTTGTGTCACTCGATAACTTGTTAAATTTGAGCTTGATACAATCACTGAGATCGTTAGCTGATCAGACTAGTCACTGTAGCTGAAGAAGCAGATACTACAGCACAGAGGTAAAATTGTGTGATGTAGGTGGAATAACTGTCAAGTCCACGGGAATGCAGCATGTTATTCTGTAACATAAGGAGCAGAAGAGGGTTGAAAATTTGCACATGGTTTGCAATTCATTAACTGCTCAGTCTGCACGCCTGTCCTTTGCTTTGATATCCTGAGGAAAGCACAAAGTATTTGACCATCTCCCAGAGAACAACTGCTCCAGAACCAAACTGTTGTCAAGCAATTAGTCAAGGAGCAAATTGTAGAAGATTTCCTTGACTCAAGGTAGAACCCATTAAGAAGTAAGAATCTGCTGGGATTGCCTACATAAAAAAAACAGCCAAAAAGGAACAGCGGCCAGGAAACCAAAAGAAGCTCAACCGAATTTGATCAGAACAAAGCAGTGATCAAGTCTGCATTACTATTGACCGGTATGGTGCTGAAGGATGGCCAGACCAAAACCTCAATGAGTATCTGAGAACACTTTCATTTGAGCACCAGCATTGTACAACTAGGGATGATTTACTAGTTTTTTGACAAAAGTCTCGTTGTTTCAGTTTCCCTTTGGGATTATGTATCGGAAAAGATACACTAGGAACACTTGGGCATTACCAGGCATAGAGCCAGAGCTCAGACAGTGGAGTAGCAGATAGAGATTTCGCAAAAGAGACTGAAAGTTTGATATTTCATTGTGCAATCAGCAGTTGCATTAAATTATCAAGTCTGAAAAACTCCTCTGTCATCACCGAAGAAGCAAAACCTCAGCAAAACTTGTGAGAAGAAGCCAATACTGAGATCAGGAATGAGCAGCAACTTCTGCTTTAGCCTGTCATTGGTATGAAGGTGGCACTTGCACCTTGGAAATCATGTGTGGCAGTATCCCTGCCCACTCCCACACACCTCTCCACTGGCACCTGCCTGCCCACTCCCACACACCTCTCAACTGGCACCTGCCTGCCCACTCCCCCACCTTTCCACTGGCACCTGCCTGCCCTGTCCCACACTAGGATGATGATGAATAAAACAGTGCGCCTGTGAAGGCAAGAAGATAGTTAAACTAGATTACCTTTGAGCGAGGAGTTTAGCAAAAGTCCCAGATGTTTGGATAAAATCCTGACAAGGTTTGTTCAATTTGAGCACATATGAACTCAGGTACATGAGAGCTCCACATAAAGGCTATCAGGTTTTCTAGACTGGGAGTTGAAGTCATAGTTAAAATAAACCTATTTTGGCATTAGAGAAAGAGATTCTTCCCTGCTGTGAGTTCTGTACAAGGGCATCTGTAATGGAATATTGTGAGTTTATATTTCTTTCATGTGTTTTAAAATTTCTGAAGGCACATTATATGTAAACCGGTTTGTCTATTGAATGTATCTTCATTTCTTTTGCTGAGTAAGCTTCTATTTTATTGTTAAACCAAATCTGCATGTTTACATTTAAGTGAAAGACCGTTTCATTAAAACCAAAAGAAAGCAAAGTATAATAAAATAAAGAACTACTGGATGCTAGAAATCCAAAACAAAAACAGAAATTGCTGGACAAATTCAAGAGGTGTGGCAGCATCTGTGGAGAGAGAGAAAAAGGGTTAACGTCTTGAGTCCTCAATCATTCAGAACAGATAGCATCACGAGGGAGGGAGAGAAAAGGAGAGAGCTGATAGGTGGAGATGGAACCCAGAGTGGGAGAGGGCGAGTAAGGCAGACAAAGGAATTGTTGATGGTGAGCCAGGGAAGAAGAAATATTTAGATGATAATGGGACTATCAGTGGTGAAAATGGGTTGGCTGTACTGAAAGCAGCCCAGGTTGTGACAGTGTGGGTGTGGGTAAAAGACATAGAATCATAGAATCCCTATAGTGCAGAATGAGGCCATTTGGCCCATCAAATCTTAACCAAACCTTTGAGGAGAATCCCACCCCCGCTACCTTTGTAACAAGATGAAAGAGGTGTTCAGGCTCTAAAATTATTGAATGCGATATTGAGTCCTGAAGGCTGCAAGGTCCCCAAGCAGAAGATGAGGTGGTGTTCCTCCAACTTGCATTCAGCCTCACTAGGTCACTCCAGCAGGCCTGAGACAGAAATGTTTGCATAGGAACCGATGGCGTAGCGAAGTGGTAGGCGTCTGGAAGCTCAGGATGACTTTTGCGGACAGAATGTAGAGTTTCACAAAGTGGCCTGATTTCAGTCGAGGATCTGAATTGTATGGTAATGACATTAGCTGAAATCCTAAGAGTGCTCACTGCAGTAATGGAATCATTCATTGATGGCTGGCTCATTTCCTGCAATGTTGTTTGTTTCTGCAGAAGAGATGGTAAGGGACTGCGGATTCACTGGGATAAGCTGCGAGAGGCTTCCTTCCTGTCCCGTTGGAACCCTTGGAGTGCTGACATTCCATATACTACCTTTACTGAGCATCCAGCCATCAATGCCACTGAGAGATTCACCAGCCTTTGTCAGGTAACAGTGGATTTGGAAATAGTAATGTAGTCGTAAGAGTAGGCCATTCAGTCCCTTGAGCTTGAAGGTGTTTTGTCTCATTCTTAAGACTGTCAGTGAGTAACTTGGGCCAATCAATATCTGCAAAGAGCCCAAGGCCATATAGAGTGTGTTCGCTGGCTGTTGGAATGAGTACGTACACTGGCAGTTATGATAGTAAGCACAACAGCTTAGGGTGTATTCACAGTCACTTGTCATCAACTCAACATCTCAGTCTGCTCCTGGTTACTTTGTGACCTGGTTAGATGTTCAGAAGGTGTGTGTGCGTAGGATTAGCCTCTCTTTCTCTCTATGCCTGTGTTGCTATATCCTCAGGGTGTCCGATTTCTCACTTCTTAAAAACTAACCACCTTCATTTTGCCTCTTCTCTGTCTTAATCCTTTTACTTTTAAAATCTCATGTCCTTTTAAACTGGCTATTTAGTGAATATCCTCTCCTTATTTCAAATATATCACCTCATTTTTCTCCCAGAAAGTCTCTTTCACTGGTCTGTTGCTCTCCATGTGATCTCCGCCCATCTTTTGCAGTTCTCCTCACTGTTAACCTCTCTGTTATTTTGATCTTATCCATATACCAAATAAGAGTTATTTCCTCAACTTGAATTGTGCTGTTTCTAACACAATTGACCAACAATAGGCTTTGAAAACTGTCACCTCAATAACAGCCAAACCTTGATACCAATTCTTTACCTGTTAGTCACTGTCGGTTCCCACAATTTAAACATTTCCCTCAGGCAGATGAACTTTAATGAAATGATGGTGCTTAATCTCTGCCTAATGTCTTTTTTGGCGTAGAGTCACTGAACCGGATTTAGTTCTCACAACATGAAAAGAACTGGCGCACTTTCCTTCAGTTCAGGCAATGCCCCAGGCCATTGGTGCTTCAACAACGAACTCTGTGTATGTGAATCGGTTCCAATTAAACACGGTCACACCTTAACATCAGACAGATCTGCTGAAAGTAATTCTTAATTCACCCTCTTTCCCCAAATTGTGAATCTGGCCCTCCCTCAGTTGGTGCTGCAGACCCCTCACATCTCAGCAATAATTACAGAAGAACCTCAGCCTGCAGCTGGTAACACAGGCTTCTTTCTTCTTTTTCACTCTTGGGATGTGGGTGTTGCTGACGTTCATTGCCCATCCTTAAGTTCCCCAGAGGTAACTAAGTAGCCTGCTCTGCCAATTTAGAAAGCAGCTAATAGATAGCCACGCCCCTGAGGATTGGGATATACATTTCATTTTAATGTGTTCTTATATCCTGATGAGTGGAGCTTCTCTCATAATGTTAGTTACCCCTTTCAGGTGCTAGCTGGTTTATGTGCCATCTTTTGACAATATAGCACTTCCTCAATATTGACACCCTGACACAACAGCACTCACTCAGTACTGACCCTTGGACAGTATAGCACTCCCTCAGTACTGATCCTCCAGCTGTGCAGCACTTCCTCAGTACTGACCCTCTGACAGTGTAACTCTCCCTCAGTACTGACTCTCTGACAGTGCAGCACTCCCTCAGTACTGACTCTCTGACAATGCGGCGCTCCCTCAGTACTGACCCCTTTGACAGTGCAGCACTCCCTCAGTACTGTGACCCTGATAGTGCAGCACTTCCTCAATACTGACACCCTGATACTGCAGCAATCCCTCAATACTGACCCTCCGACAGTGTGGCACTCCCTAAATTTTGACCCCCTCCGATACTGTAGCACTCCTTCAGTACTGACCCTCTGACAACACAGCACTCCCTCAGTACTGACCCTCTGACAGCACAGCACTCCCTCAGTACTGACCCTCTGACAGCACAGCACTCCCTCAATACTGACCCTCCAACAATGTGACACTCCCTCAGTACGTCAACCCTGTCAGTGCAGCACTTCCTCAGTATTGACCACTTTGACAGTGCTGCACTCACTCAGTACTGACCCTCTGACACTGTAGCACTCCGTCAGTACTGACCCTCTGACAGTGCAGCACTCCCTCAGTACTGACCCTCTGACAATGCAGCACTTGCTCAGTGCTGACCCTCCAACAGTGCTGCACTCCCTCAGTGCTGACCCTCTGACAGTGCTGCACTCCCTCAGTACTGACCTTTCCGACAGTGCCGCACTCCCTCAGTGCTGACCCTCTGACAGTGCTGCACTCCCTCAGTACTGACCTTTCCGACAGTGCCGCACTCCCTCAGTGCTGACCCTCTGACAGTGCTGCACTCCCTCAGTACTGACCTTTCCGACAGTGCCGCACTCCCTCAGTGCTGACCCTCTGACAGTGCTGCACTCCCTCAGTACTGACCTTTCCGACAGTGCCGCACTCCCTCAGTGCTGACCCTCTGACAGTGCTGCACTCCCTCAGTGCTGACCCTCTGACACTGTAGCACTCCCTCAGTACTGACCCTCTGACAATGCAACACTCGCTCAGTACTGACCCTCCAACAGTGTAGCGCTCCCTCAGTACTGACTCTCCGACAGTACAGCACTCCCTCAGTACTGACTCTCCGACAGTACAGCACTCCCTCAGTGTGACACTCCTCTAGAGTAAGGATAGTCTTTGCTGCTGGCCTTGTAGCTTCAGTGAGAGTAAACAATCAAATCTGTCATTAAGTGGGAAAAACGCCAAGTGTTTCATAATGTTGATGTTCGGTCAGTAACTTGATCAAAACCTCCTTCAATTCACAAAGGGCGTTTCTTTGCAAGTAAATTATTACTGGCAAAAAATTAGGTTTGTTTGTTTGGAATGAAGAAGATGCGTGTGTCATGTACACATTATGAGCACTTCACTCTAGTTCTAGTTGTTTGTCTTGTGTTTGCCAAACTCTGGCTGGTGATTGTACACTTTTAATTTGAGTTGAGCAGAATGCAAAGTGACTGAATTGGGAATGGGATTAAATAACATGGGTCTAGGGCAGGCTGAATCTGAGTTGGTTGGCTGCTAAGGTGAGAGTTCCTTTAA
Organism: Stegostoma tigrinum; assembly: GCF_030684315.1. NCBI lineage: Eukaryota > Metazoa > Chordata > Chondrichthyes > Orectolobiformes > Stegostomatidae > Stegostoma > Stegostoma tigrinum. The sequence continues at coordinate 54,807,468 of NC_081367.1, forward strand.
ATTCAGTAAAGAGGGGATTTTTCCAATGCATCTTGACTGAGATTTCCCTGCTTGGAGATGCTAGTGGACTAGACATTGTCAACTTCTCTGTCTATTGATTGAAACACATAGTGAGTATGTTGACTGGTGACGTCTGCTGTCAGACTGGCTTTTCATAATACAGCCTGGTGTTCAGTCTTAGTACTTGGTAAAACCTTGTACAAATGGCATCTTTGGTGAACAGTAGCACTTTGCCAATAAGTGTTCTGGTTCAACGGCTCGGTGGTCGAGTATTTTCTTTCATCCAGTGGATGTGGGAGGCCCTTAATGAAGCAACATTTACTGTCTATCCTTAAATGCCCTTGAAAGGGTAATAATGAGTCATCTTTATGAACCATTGAAATTTTAGTACTTTTGGCACAACTGAGTGCTTAGCTGGGTCACCAAATTGATGGCCCTGGAGATGCATGTAAACCAGGCCACGTAAGGCCAGCAGATTTCGTCCTTAATAACATAGTTGAAGCGCAAGGATTTTTACAAGAATGCAGGTGATTTATTTAATAGCAGTTTCACAGTTACTGTGGTAGGATTTGAACTTATACCTGTGGATGGTTAGTCCAGACCACACAATTCACTATCCAGTAATAGAACCATTAATATAATAAAACAGAGTTTGGAAATACTCAGCAGGTCTGGCAGCAGCTGTGGAGGGAGAAGCAGAGTTAACATGTCAGCTCAATGATTTTTCATTAGAAACAACCTCATCACCAGACTACTGTACCATATATATCTAGTCTTAGTGGAATTTTGTATATGTACCTTTGCAATGATTCAATCTCCCAATCTACTTCTTTACAGCTCGAAAATTTCAAAATACAGCTGTCTCAGGCTGTCCAAAAAGCCTACCAACTGGATCCAGTTCCTGGCAGGGCGAATGGAGCGCTAATACTGAATCATTCAATCACCATTGATTCCTATGTTGGGGTGATGTCTATCATCAGCAATCAGAACAGGTTGGGCTATTCACTGGCTCGGGGCTCAGTGGGCTTCTAACATGGCTGTATTTCTGGCCTGTTGTGTCTCCTTAAACCAAAAATCTTTCTTTTGCTCTCTCGTGATTGATTTCTCTTTATTTAAACTTGTTGAGACTTTGCAAATCACGTATCAGTCCCTAACCCTACTGATATCATGGTCCATTTTGAAACAACCACCAAACATATTGAGTTTAAAGGATAAAATGAGTACTGAACCTGTCAAATGACACAATTCTACAAACAAGTGCAGACCGAGAATACTAGACATTGCCTGCACTGGCTGAAAGTAGTAACGCGTTATAAAATTTGTTATCCCTGGATATATTAGCATTATAATAACAAGATAGTTACAAAAAGATATTGTTAAACAATGCACTATTATATGGTACAGATTTTGTATGATTCTCTGAAACGCTGCCTGGGTCTCTCAAGGATTTTGTTTTGTTACAGCAATCATTCATGCCCTGACCATTATATGAAATCATCAAGCAGGCTTTCTGTGTTATTTGTATATTGTTGTTAACATTGACTAATAAATGTTACTCTCAACAATAATTTAATAAAGAAATCCACAGTTGTTTGTGTGCTTCAGTTTGTCACAGGCTGAGATCTAACACTCCGCACCTTTCAACTCAGAATACAACAAGAGGTTGTAGACATGCTCGCCGAGCTGGTGGTTTTAGCTGAAAATGTTTCATCATCCAGCTAGGTAACATCATCAGTATGCCTCTGGTGAAGCATCGGTGTTGTGTCCCGCTTGTTATTATATGCTTCGGTTTGCTGGGGTGGTTGGTATTACTTCCGGTTCTGTTTCTCAATGGTTTGTACACAGGGTCTAATTCAATGTGTTTGCTGACGGAGTCCCGGTTGGAATACCAGGCCTCCAGGATTTCCCTGGCGTGTCTCTGTTTGGCTTGTGTAATTATGGATGTGTTGTCCCAGTTGAATTTGTGTCCCCCGCTGTCCGTGTGTAGTGAGACAAGTGAGAATTGATCATGTCTCTTGGTAGTTAGTTGTCGTTTATGTGTCCGCATTGCCAATTTTCTTCCAGTTTGGCCTATGTAGTGTTTCTTACAGTCCTTGCATGGTATTTTACATTATAACACTGGTAATGGGTATGGGATCGTTTATGTTTGTCAGTAGCTGTCCTGGGGTGGTTGTTGGTTTTTGGGCTACTCTGATACCTAGAGGTCTGAGTAGTCTTGTGGTCATATCTAAAATATCGTTGATGTGTGGTAGGGCTACAAGTGATTCTGGCGGTGATGTGTCTTCCTGATGTGGTCTGTCTTGGAGGTAACAGTGGATTATGCTTTTTGGGTATTCATTTCTTTTGAAGATTCCATATAAGTGCTCCTGTTCTGCTTTGCATAATTCTGAAATGCAGCAATGCGTTGTGGCTAATTTAAATAGTGTCCTGATGCAGCTCCATTTGTGGGCGATGGGGTGATTGCTTGTGTAATTGAGTATCTGGTCCGTATGTGTGGTGTTTCTATATATACTAGTGTGGAGTTCCCTGTTGTTTTTCCATTTTACCTTTATGTCCAGGAAGGGTAGTTGGTTGTAACATAATGGTAGAACAGAAAAACAACTGAGAACTTCAGACTAGCGTCTATTGAAAGATCACACGTACGGATCAGATGCTCAATTACACAAGCAATCACCCCAACGCCCACAAATGGAGCTGCATCAGGACACTATTTAAATTAGCCACAACACATTGCTGCATTTCAGAATTATGCAAAGCAGAACAGGAGCACATATATGGAATCTTCAAAAGAAATGGATACCCAAAAAGCATAATCCACCTTTAGCTCCGAGACAGACCACATCAGGAAGACACATCACGGCCAGAATCACTTATAGCCCTACCACACATCAACGATACTTTAGAGATGACCACAAGACTACAAAGACCCCTAGGTATCAGTGTAGCCCACAAACCGACAACCACCCCGTGACAGCTACTGACAAACATAAACGATCCCATACCCAAAACCAGTGTAATATACAAAATACCATGCAAGCACTGTGAGAAACACTACATAGGCCAAACTGGAAGAAAATTGACAATGGGGACACATAAACACCAACTAGCCACCAAGAGACACAACCAATTCTCATTTGTCTCACTACACTCGGATAACGGGGACACAAATTCACCTGGGACAACACATCCATAATAGCACAAGCCAAACAGACATGCCGGGGAATTCCTGGAGGCCTGGAATTGCAACCGGGACTCCATCAACAAACACATTATACAATCCACAGTGACACAGGACTGGAGGTAATACCAATGATCCTAGCCAACCGAGGCATATAAATAACAAGTGGGACAGAACCGATGCTTCACTGCACTGATGACGTTAACTAGCAGGGTGACGTTTACAATGAAACCCACCAGCTCGGCGAGCATTTCTACACCTCATCCACAACCCGAGCTATAAATCTTCTCGAAAAGAGATTACAAACAGTTTTCAGTTATTCCTGTGGCAGCTACAGTTCACATCCAGTGTCCAGTATCGTCCCTCCTCCTCAGGTCAAGTGCTGGGACTCTTCTTATAGATAATAGTCAGTCCATTGAGCTGGGTGGTGAGAACCTCCATCGCAAGGCTGTGAGACATCGATGAGGGATAGATTTTGACAAAACAGAACATTGAGGTGGGTCCTTATAACAACACAAAGGGTAACACTGAGGATCCAACTACTAGAACTTTCCATTTTACCCCTGAATTATCACTGCTCTTGGTAGTCTTAGGTCAGGTGTACATTTCTTTGAAGATCCCCCAAATGCCAAGCTGTCCAGGTATTTAACCTACAGATATTTGTGCAGTTAGTATTGGTAATCTCATCTCCAATTCAGAAGGTAATGGAATCAATCACATTCCAGAGAAGTCAGCAAGAAACCTACAGTCAAACATTCAGAGCTGTGTTAAAAGAAAGAACAAATTGTATTTGTATATTGCCCTTCTGGAAGTCTCAAATCACCTTTCAAACTGTGAAGGACATTTAATGTTAGGTGTTGTGTTTGCATATTGCAGAGAGTGGTTCACAATTGTTGATGCATTTTGTAACTAGTTTCATTAATCTTCATTTTTTGGGATTACTTTCCTTTTTCAGGGCAATTTGCAAGAGACCAGGCATTCTTCAAGTCGAAAAGTCTTTGGCCCCTGTGCCAATTTGTGCTATACACAGTGAGCAATGATCTGATCAGGATAGCTGTTGTTCTGCAGGATAGTTTGGATTTTACACAACAAAGTGTGGGGCTGGATGAACACAGCAGGCCAAGCAGCATCTTAGGAGCACAAAAGCTGACGTTTCGGGCCTAGACCCTTCATCAGAAAAGGGGGATGGGGAGAGGGTTCTGAAACAAATAGGGAGAGAGGGGGAGGAAGACTGAAGATGGATAGAGGAGAAGATAGATGGAGAGGACAACAAGACAGTTGCAGTGGGACCCCTGAGGTTGGTTCAGAGAGAGGAGGGTAACTTCTTCACGTTAGGCATCCTGAAAGAGGCTTTGCAGTGAGCTTAAAATTGCGTCAGAGATAATGGGAACTGCAGATGCTGGAGACTCTTCCAAGCGAAGGCTAATGTCGTTGCTGTGTAGTGACTGTACGAGTGATATTCTCCACCACCAGCATACTGCTGCCGATCCAAAAAAGCATTTTACCTGCCACACAATGTGCAAGACTGTGTGTGAATTTCAGTGCCAGTGCAATGTCAGATACATAGGCTGTACATCCTAAAGACTGGCTGATGGAATCAACATGTTCCTTCAGTTCTTCAGCGGTCAGGTCACCATTATGGTTGTCCCTGTAATCTCGCAAATACAGCTTTCTTAGGGAATACAATCTTGAGATGTTACTTCAATTAGTCTTTTAAAACAACAAAAAGATTTCAGATTGAACTGACAGAGACGGTTTTCTTTTCAGGAATTGGAGAGATCAGCTGGGCAGTGGGTTCTTAGCAGGCTTCACTCCAGTGAACCAGACAAAACAATAACCTTTCCAAGCCAGAACACAGTGTGGAGCTGGAGGAACATAGCATGCCAGGCATCACCAAAGGAGCAGGAAAGGTGACGTTTCGGGTCAGGACCCTTTCCAAGCCAGTTACTGTTCAAGGCAGGTCCAGCAGGGACTGATCCTAACACAAGCAGTTGACACCAGCACCAGGCAATCTTAAATATAATCATTTTTGTAACAAACCTTCTGCAGAAACATTAACCCTCTGTAACATCCACCAGCCTTTAAAACCTTCTCTATTCTGTAACTCCCTCCAGTCTTCTCTATCTCGAATCTCCTCAAGCCCCTATAGCCCTCAATATTTCTATAACTACCTTCACCTACTCTATCTCTCTAACCTCTTCTACAACTTACCCGATCTCTGTAGCTTCCTCCAACCCTACACCCGCCCTGTCTGTGTAACGTCCTCCAGCCCTCCCTACTTCTGTAACATCCTGCAGCCCCTATAACTGTCCCTATGTAACCTCCTCCAACCCTGACAACATTCCCTATCTTTCTAATCTGCTCCAAGCCCACAGTCCTCCTTATCTCCTTATCTTCACGTTCCCACAACATTCCCTATCTCTGTAATCTGCCACAACCCCACAGTCCTCCTTATCTCTGTGACCTCTTCACGTTCCCACAACCTTCCCTATCTTAGTAATTTCCTCCAGCCTTTGAACAACACTTCCTATCTGAGTAAACTCCTGCACCCCTCCCTATGGTCTAAAAGTTCTCCAGCCCATACACCCTCACTGTCTTCTGAAGTCTCCTCGTTCTCTGGTTTTTGAATCCCTCCTCCTCCCATTGTCAATCTAATGAATCTGTGGGATGCTTTACCATGGAGGGCTGTAGAGGCAGCATTGTTAAATATATCCAAGGTTGGGGTTATTATTTTTAGATCAATTCATAAATTATGAAAAAAGAACATAAGGTAGGCCTGTAGAACTTGAAACAGGAACAATATATGTCTTAGATAGCAAAGTGTGGAGCTGGATGAACACAACAGGCCAAGCAGCATCTCAGGAGCACAAAAGCTGACGTTTCGGGCCTAGACCCTTCATCAGAGCTCTCTGATGAAGGGTCTAGGCCTGAAACATCAGCTTTTGTGCTCCTGAGATGCTGCTTGGCCTGCTGTGTTCATCCAGCTTCACACTTTGTTATCTTGGATTCTCCAGCATCTGTAGTTCCCATTATCTCTGATCACAATATACGTCTTTACAGGTACGCAGAGCTAGACTGACACAAAGCTCCTGCATTGGGTCACCTGACCCATGGTCTTAAAGGGGTAGTGCATACCCCCAGCTACATACATAAAATGTTCCTCCTTTATTTCAAAAACACCCATTAATGAACATATATGCAACAATTGTAAATATTATACAGGCATTGTAGTCAGCAATTGTAGAAACATAGAATCCCTACAGTGTGGAAATAGGCCATTCGGCCCAACAAGTCACACTGCCCCACCAAAGAACATCCCACCCCAATTCAATTCCCAACCCCGGCCTCTGCCCCTTCCCCTGTATTTCCCCATGTCTAAACCACCTAACCTAAGCGTCCCTGGACACAGCATGGAATTCAACATGGCCAATCCCCCTACCCTGCACATACAGTCAGGAATATTTATAAAAAACATAGAACAGATGTGCAGACAATCACCCTCCCACCCATGCAAGTTATTGCTACCATAGTCTACATGATTAATCTATCAGGGTGGTGGTAGTTTCTAGAAGACTGTCTCCTAGCCTCAGAGCTCTTTTCTGGTATAGTCTCCCAGACGTCGAAAAGCTCCAGCCATTCGGCAGATTGTCCCTCTTTAACTGATTATTGTTGACCTGTGATGCTGCTATTGTCTCTTCCCTGGGTATGACCAACCCTGGCTCAGAGACACAACTCAGTAAACACTACAGGTACCCGTCTGGCCAGGTTCTGAAGTTTGAGGGACACACCCTGTTGGTGCGGTGTGGTGACCGGCTGGTCCCTGGGTTGCATTGTATACAACAACAGTTCTGTTTGAGCCATCACCATTGTTTGAATCTATTTTTCCCATGACACATAATTTCTGGCTAATAATTTCTGGTCTCTCCTTATTGGAACACTCTTGACCTTGAGGTTCCTATCCTTCCGGCCATTTGTCCCTGTTGATTTCTCTCTATCACTTCGCTGGTCTCTTCCAACCATAGTAAGTCAAACATGGTTCTCAGCTTGTGGTTGAACATTAAGGACTGCAGTGAGCACTGGGTCAGCATGTATGCTGTGTTCCTATACATGCTGAGGAACTTGTTCAGTCACTGTCCTAGTGAACTCTCCCCTTTTAGGGCCTGCGTCAAGTTTTGTACAAATCTCTCCACTTGGCCATTTATTGCAGGGTGATACGGGGCTGTTCTGACATGTATGACTCTGTAATTTTTCAGGTACTCCCTAAACTCTTTTGCCACAAACTGCAAACCATTGTCACTCACAACTTGTTTGGGGTTCCTGAACCTGGCAAATATTTCATCCAGTCAGCCTATAGTTGCTTCTGCTGGTATAATTTCATAACCACCACCTTGGACCACTTGGAGTGGGCTTCCATGACCACTAGTAGCATCTGTCCAACTACCAGTCCTGCAAAATTAACGTGGACCTGTTATCATGGTGACCGAGGCTATTTCCATGGGTGAAGGGGGAACAACTGCAGCACCTTCTTACTATTGCACAGGTTTCACTTGAACACACTTTCTCCTCAATATGGGAGTCCACCTTCAGCCACCAAAAGTAGCTCCTTGCTCTTTCTTTCATTCGCATCTGGCCAGGGAGCCTGAAGAAGAGTCTAGGCATGAAAAGTCAGCCCCCCTGCTTCTCTGATGCTGCTTGGCCTGCTGTGTTCATCCAGCTCTACACCGTGTTATCTCTAGGCCAGGGTGCCATTAGGGGACTTGTTCCAGCACTTTCCATGTTTGTGGGGGAGGAATAACAATGCTCAGTCCCCACAATCAAAGGACAACTCTCATCTCCTGTACAGGTAAGGCTATAATTCTCAACGGCTCCCATCTCAGGCCCAAGTCCACCATTCAGCTCAAAACCGGTTCATTCCAAGTAACATTCCATACCTGGGAGGTGATGGCCTAATGGTGTTATTATTGGACTGTTAATCCAATGACCTAGATAACATTCTGGGGACCTGGGTTCGAATCCCACAACCGCAACTGGTGGAATTTGAATTCAATAAATAACTAAAATTAAGAGTCTAATGATGACCATGAAATTGATTGCTGGGGGAAAAAGACCCATCTGGTGCAGGTGCTTAGGATGTTATTTGGGTCTCTGGGTTAACAGTCCACTGATAATAACACTAGGCCATAGTGTCCCCCATGACAGGGTATCTGCATTGCTGTGCCTTAGTGCTAGTTGGTATTTTATTTCATAAAAGTAGGCTGACAGAGCCAATGCCTCCCTCCATTGGTGGATCCCTGTATACGGGCCAAAAATGGAGGTTAGCAGCCTGCACTTGGTTATTAGCATAAAGTGCCTGCTGTATAGGAAATGGGAGAACTTATTAACGTTGAACAAATGCCCAATCCCTCTTTTTTGACTTGAGCATAATTGTCCTCCATATTGAACAAAGCAGATGTGATAGGCATTTCCTCTCCATTCGGTAAGATGAGCGACACTACAGCACCAAGCCGAACCCAGATCCCCAGAATGTTATCTAGGTCGTTGGATTAACAGTCCAATAATAACACAATTAGGCCATCACCTCTCAGGTATGGAATGTTACTTGATAAGGCAAGGCGTCACATGCTAACTGTGATGGTGACTTCAGATCAAAATAAGGTAACAATTTCAACTTTTTAAGGCTTGCTTCACTTCCCGGTTAGCTTCCTCATAACCCAGGGTCCATTTCAACAGCCACCCCTTGCCCAGGTTTTAGCGTGGTTGCCAGATCTGAATCCAACTTGCCACAATAATTGAGAAATCCCAAGAATGATTTCAGTTGAGACACAATGTCTGGTCTAGGGGCCTCCATCTTCTTGGACACCCTGTGTAGTTTCTTACCATTGATTATGTGGCCCTGGTACTCGATGGAGTCTTTTAAAATAACTCACATTTTTGCCCTTTTTATCCCTAGGCTATGCTCCAGTTACCTTTTTAGGGTTTCATCAAGGTTTCTCAAGTGCTCCTCTTCAGGGGAGCCAGTGACCAAAATATTATCCAGATAACAGTGAACATCTGGCAACTCACTTAAAATTTGTTCCTCTGGAATAGAGCTGGCCCTGACGTAATGCCAAAAGGAAGGCACTTGTAGCAGAACAGTGCCCTGTGTTTCATTATCATCAGTGGCTGAGACTCCTTCACAATCCCCATCTGTAAGTAGACCTGTGACAGATCCGCTTTAGAGGATTTCTTTCCCCCTGCTAGTCCACTGAATAGATCTTCTATGAGTGGGAGTGAGTATTGATCGCACTCAGGACTGGGTTGACTGTGACCTTAATGTCACCACAGATCCTCACCATGCCACCTGTTTTAAGACTGGAATGATAGGAGTGGCCCATTCACTGGTGTTTACTGGATCCAACACTCCCAAATTCACCAGCCGATCCAGTTTTTGCTTTACTTTAGATTGAACGGCTTATGGTACCAGACCCGCCTTCAGACTCCTCAGGGGAATGTCTTGCTTTGGCTGTTTTTAATTTCAACTCCTTCCATCTCCAGCAGCATTCCCTTGAAGGCATCTTTATATTTGTCCGGGATTTCTTGAAAACTCATATTTGAGTCAGCAAGCCCATTAACCGAGCCCCAATTTAACTTTAAACTTTGTAACTGGGTACACCGCCCCCCTCGATCATGACCCCACACCCGAGCACCAAACCATCATCTCCAACACCATTTATGACCTCATCACCTCAGGGGACCTCCCACCCACAGCCTCCAACCTCATTGTTCCCCAACCCCGCACGGCCCGTTTCTATCTCCTTCCCAAAATCCACAAACCTGCCTGCCCTGGTCGACCCATCGTCTCAGCCTGCTCCTGCCCCACCGAACTCATCTCCACCTATCTGGATAATAAAATGTGAGGCTGGATGAACACAGCAGGCCAAGCGGCATCTCAGGAGCACAAAAGCTGACGTTTCGGGCCTAGACCCTTCATCAGACCCTCTCTGATGAAGGGTCTAGGCCCAAAACGTCAGCTTTTGTGCTCCTGAGATGCTGCGTGGCCTGCTGTGTTCATCCAGCCTCACATTTTATTATCTTGGATTCTCCAGCATCTGCAGTTCCCATTATCTCCACCTATCTGGACTCCATTTTCTCCCCTTTGGTCCAGGAACTCCCTACCTACGTCCGTGACACCACCCACACCCTCCACCTCCTCCAGGACTTCCAATTCCCTGGCCCCCAACACCTCATTTTCACCATGGACGTCCAGTCCCTATACACCTGTATTCCGCATGCAGGTGGCCTCAAGGCCCTCCGCTTCTTCCTGTCCCACAGGCCCGACCACTCCCCCTCCACCGACACCCTCATCCGCCTAGCCGAACTCGTCGTCCCTCAACAACTTCTCTTTCGATTCCTCCCACTTCCTACAGACTAAGGGGGTGGCCATGGGCACCCGCATGGGCCCCAGCTATGCCTGCTTCTTTGTAGGTTACATGGAACAGTCCCTCTTCCGCACCTACACAGGCCCCAAACACCACCTCTTCCTCCGTTACATTGATGACTGTATCGGCGCCGCCTCTTGCTCCCCAGAGGAGCTCGAACAGTTCATCCACTTCACCAACACCTTCCACCCCAACCTTCAGTTCACCTGGGTCGTCTCCAGAACATCCCTCACCTTCCTGGACTTCTCAGTCTCCATCTCAGGCAACCAGCTTGTAACTGATGTCCATTTCAAGCCCACCGACTCCCACAGCTACCTAGAATACACCTCCTCCCACCCACCCTCCTGCAAAAATTCCATCCCCTATTCCCAATTCCTCCGCCTCCGCCGCATCTGCCCCCACAATGAGGCATTCCACTCCCGCACATCCCAGATGTCCAAGTTCTTCAAGGACCGCAACTTACCCCCCACAGTGGTCGAGAACGCCCTTGACTGCGTCTCCCGCATTTACCACAACACATCCCTCACACCCCGCCCCCGCCACAACCGCCCAAAGAGGATCCCCCTCGTTCTCACACACCACCCCACCAACCTCCGGATACAACGCATCATCCTCCGACACTTCCGCCATCTACAATCCGACCCCACCACCCAAGACATTTTTCCATCCCCAACCCTGACTGCTTTCCGGAGAGACCACTCTCTCCGTGATTCCCTTGTTCACTCCACACTGCCCTCCAACCCCACCACACCCGGCCCCTTCCCCTGCAACCGCAGGAAATGCTACACTTGCCCCCACACCTCCTCCCTCACCCCTATCCCAGGCCCCAAGATGACTTTCCACATTAAGCAGAGGTTCACCTGCACATCTGCCAATGTGGTATACTGCATCCACTGTACCCGGTGTGGCTTCCTCTACATTGGGGAAACCAAGCGGAGGCTTGGGGACCGCTCTGCAGAACACCTCCGCTCGGTTCACAATAAACAACTGCACCTCCCAGTCGCAAACCATTTCCACTCCCCCTCCCGTTCTTTAGATGACATGTCCATCATGGGCCTCCTGCGGTGCAACAATGATGCCACCCGACTGTTGCAGGAACAGCAACTCATATTCCGCTTGGGTACCCTGCAGCCATATGGTATCAATGTGGACTTCACCAGCTTCAAAATCTCCCCTTCCCCCACCGCATCCCAAAACCAGCCCAATTCGCCCCCTCCCCACACTGCACCACACAACCAGCCCAGCTCTTCCCCTCCACCCACTGCATCCCAAAACCAGTCCAACCTGTCTCTGCCTCCCTAACCTGTTCTTCCTCTCACCCATCCCTTCCTCCCACCCCAAGCCGCACCTCCATCTCCTACCTACTATCCTCATCCCACCTCCTTGACCTGTCCGTCTTCCCTGGACTGACCTATCCCCTCCCTACCTCCCCACCTATGCTCTTCTCTCCACCTATCTTCTTTTCTCTCCATCTTCGTTCCACCTCCCCCTCTCTCCCTATTTATTCCAGAACCCTCACCCCATCCCCTTCTCTGATGAAGGGTCTAGGCCCAAAATGTCAGCTTTTGTGCTCCTGAGATGCTGCAGGGCCTGCTGTGTTCATCCAGCCTCACATTTCAACATCTAACTAATGCTGGGTATCTGTCTCTTACCCTGTTTAGGGGCAATTCAGCACATTGGCCCCTTCCCTTTACTTCTATCAGCACTTAGCCCTTCAGTAGCACCACGTGTTCTGGGTATGTCCGTAGCATAATCTTGGCAGGTATCAATGGTAGTGCTCTCACCTTCTCCCTGTAGACTGATTAGGGAATCAGGGACATCGCTGTGCCTATATCCAATTTCAACTTTACCGTCTTATCCTCTAATCTACGAAGAACCCAGAAGTGATCAGCTTCACTCCATACTGACAGGATGTTTGAGTAACACGCTGCTGACTCTGGTCATTCTGCTCTCCCGTAGACCCAGCTGACTTACTGTCTACTCGCTGGCTAGTGATATATGCCTTGGTCTCTGTTTTGGTCTTTTCGACTCCTCTTGTTTGGGTGGTAATCGGCAATGTGATGCACTTTCTTACATTTTTGACTCTGGGCTTCTCGATTCCAACATGTCAGTGCCCTGTGACCAAACATGCGTTCTGTGCTTGGTACCGCATGCTGCTGAGATTCCCAGGTACCAACACCTTCGCCGGCTGCCAACTGATCGAGGTAGTATTTCCAAAAGTTGTTTTGAAATCCAGATCTCTCTTTGTTGGTAGCTGCTGTTGAATGGCTTCATGTTGGAATCTGCAAACCAACAAGTTCCCGTGGCATCTTTGAGAAACCCTCTGAATTCGCAAATTTCCACTAACCTAAATTGTGCGGACACAAATTGGGCAATGGACTCTCTTTCCTGTTGTACCTGTTTATAAAAACAGAAATGGTCCACGATCATCAGTGACTTTGCTGCAGAGTGACTTTCCAATACTTCACATAGTTCTTTATATCCCTTTTCCATGAGTTTCTCTGGCTGCTTCAGACTCCTGAGAATTGTGAATGTCTTGCTCCCAATGCTGCTCAAGAAAACCAATACCTTTAAGTCTTCAGCTACTCGGTTTGCCTTCAAATAATTGCTAAAATGTTCAGTGTACAGAATCCAACTTCCTGCCTCTTTATCAAATAGTCCCATCATTCTAAATGACCTTTTGTTTTCTTGCTGGTGGGAATTCTTCCCGCCACTTGAATGTAGGTAGCCAATAGCCAGTAGCCGCTTGCAGTCTGAATCCGCTTTTGAACATTCTCCACGATGATTTCAGTGCGCTCCCAGGTGCATACACCTCTTTTAAGCTGTTAGCTGCAGACTCAGTGCCCTACGTGACCACCACTCTCACTCAGCTCCCAGGTGAGTACCCTTCATCCCTGGCATTGGCTGCAGGCAAAGTCCTCCCTCGACTGTTTCCCTCAACGTTTTGTTCTGTATCCCAGCAAACCTACAACGCTACCTCCTCAATCCTGCACTGTTTCCAAGTTCTGGGTGACATTCTATCTCTTCCCTTCCTTCTAAAAATGGCAGGAGTGGTCTGTGACTCAGCCTTGTCTCCTGTTACAATGTTTATGTCAATTCATAACTTACAAAAGACCATGCAGTAGGCCTGTAGCATTTGAACCAGGAACAACTCATCTTTACAGCCACACAGTCATTCCAAAAGAGGCCTAACCAATGTCCTGTGCAGCTGCAATGTGATCTCCGAAGCCCTACACTCAATGCACTCAATAAAAGCAAGTGTACCAAATGCCTTATTCACTGCCCTATCTACCTGCATTCCACTTTCAAGGAACTATGCACCTGCTCCCCAAGGTCTTTTTATTCAGCAATGGAGGCTGACCGAACCATTTCTGTTCCAGCTGCTTATGAGCTTGTGGAAACCATGCTTTTCAGCTGCCTGTTTATCATCTGTACTTCCCTCCTTAAACCTCTTCGACAATGTTCTTCCCCTTTTTCTTTAAGATCTAAGTTAAAACAGCTTCTCTTTCCGTGCTCTGTAACTGGACTTGTTAATAAGTATGTATCGAAGTGTAAGTGCCTGGCTCTGAGGATGAGGTTGTAACTTGCTGATTGTTCTGAAGTTTCTAAATGTTTAATCACCTAGACACAGTTGCCAGCTAATCGGAGTCAAAACAAAGGGCATTCAAAAAAGTTTTATTCACAATATTTAAATAGTTCTTCAAAAATATTCCAGAGTGCAATTGATGTACACGACATTGGTTCAGCCACTTTTGGAGTATTGCACGCAATTCTAGAGGATGGATGTTATGAAACTAGAAAGGATTCAGAAACAATTTACAAGGATATTGCGAGGGTTGGAGGGTTTGAGCTCTAGGGAGAGGCTGAATAGGCCGGGGCTATATTCTATGGAATGTCAGAGGCTGAGACGTGACCTTGCACAGGTTTATAAAATTATGAGAGCATGGATAGGGTGAATATACAATGTCTTTACCCCAGGTTGGGGGAATCCATAACTAGAGGGCATAGGTTTGAGGTGAGAGGGGAAAGATATTACAGGGACATAAGGGGCAACTTTTTCATGCAGAGCATACTGCATGTAAGGAATGAGCTGCCAGAGGGAATGGTGGAGGCTGGTACAATTACAACATTTAGAAGGCATCTGGATGGGTATATGAATAGGAAGTATTTAGAGGTATAGGGGCCAAATGCTGGCAAATGGGACTGGATTTATATAGGATGTCTGGTTGTCTGGCTGGCATGGACTTGTTGGACAGTTGGACTGTATATCTCAAGAACTTCTGACTGAGGTTAAAAAAAACTATTATTTTCTAATTAATATGAATAAGCTGGATAATAAATCCATTAGATAGACAATGGTGAAGGCAATGTCATGTAACAGTGTCCAGCAAAAGTGTGGATTCCCCATGTCAGGCAAAAACAGGGTCGTGTTCAATGTGATGTCCAACCCCTTGCAATAATTGCTTAAAAACATTAACTGTCCTGGTTGACATAAACTTGTCGGGAGAGATGCCAGAAATCCAGTAAAAGATAGTGCTGTCTACCAAGGAGAGCAGTAAGTATTTAAACACAGCAAATTTCCAACACACATTGCAAGAAAATAGATTCGATGGTGAACAAACCAGAGAGCAGTGAGGTTTCCTGCAATCAGTGCAGGCAATCCACACACAAGCTGAGTCACTTACCCTCAGGGCTCAGATACATCACTTACTTTAATCAAAAAAACTTAAAAGCTTCCTTGGGAAACAAGTGTAATTAACAGACAAATTCACACCAAAGGGTCTCATAGTTGGTGTGCACAGAAGGATACCACATGAACTAAAGATGCTTTAGACCCGTTTCATTAATTTCACCCATAACCGTCATAAACTTTACAAATGTCACATCAAAATTTCAGTTGGAAAGCTGGCTGAGCAGGTGGCAAAGGTTGAATTCCAACTGGAAGAGGTTAGCTTGTTGGTGGCGCCACACCTGGCAACCAGTGTTTGCTTACTTTTTTCTCACAGCGAAGCCAAGCCTGCGAGCTGCCATGTGTACTTGAAGATGTTCGGTGCTGAGGTAATGTACTTTTACCCCTTTTCTTTAGGAGAAGCTGGCAACTGCACATTATTCCAGAGTGGCTTTTAACAAGGTGTGACTGAACTTCTAATGGTGAGCTGCTGTGCAGTCTGGGATTTGGTCGCTTGACGTCTGATTTTCCCAAATTTCTTGCTGTAACCCACATTGTTCAGGGCCTGGGAAGATCCTTCCCCTCATTTTTAATGTCTGAAAATTGCGACAACCCCTTGTTGAGAACCAAGAGAGCTGCTGGGGAGGTTCCAGGGAATGATGAAAATACCAGCATTGACAATTATTTTTTTTAAATCGATGCAGTCAAACGTAACCCTCCATTTAATCCTGTTGTTTACTCTGCAACTTTGCATTACAGGTTTTAACATTGCTGAGATGTGCAATTAATTGGTATTTTGTTTTGATCCCAGACCTGGCCATTGGATCATAGACCATAAGACACAGGAGCAGAATTAGATCATTCAGCCCATCAAATTGGCCCTGCTATTTAATCACAGCTGATATGTTCCTCGCTGTCATCCTCCTGTCTTCTCCACATATCCTTCGACCCTCTGCCAATGGACTTTAAATTAACATCCTGGATGAGACTACCAAATTATGTTATGATCTGGTTAAGGACTAGTGAACTTTATTTTTAAATAGGCAAAATGAGATTCAGGACTTAAGATGATAAAGCCACAAAATTTGAGCAAACAATAGTAAGTTTTACTTTGCAACGCTAGAACAGCAATACAATGTACAATACACATGTAAACAATATTCTAGCACCTATAATTAAGATGTGGCAAAATAGATAATAGTCTGTGATCAACACCCTACAGACCACATCAAATAGCTAATACAATCAAGTTAAATCCCATGGATTTCTCAGCAATTCCTCACCGATGTTATTGAACTATTAGGTCATCAGATCTCATTAGAATTCAAAACGTAATAGAATCGTTCACCTTTACAGGTCTGGCCTTGGGACATCTTTCAAGAGGTGTCCCATCGTGAAATGACTCAATGAATTTTCCTGTTCTGGTTAGTTACCCTCTGTCCTTTGTTCACAATACCCTGGAACCTGAAAACTGCTCCAGGACTTATTCACCAGCACCACCCGGCTAGCTTCACCAAGCTGGATTTCTCCTGTGTTTCTCCCTGCACTCCCGTCTTGCCCAGCTATGTCAAGCAGACATGGCTTGTGCATTTTGAATGCTCACTCTCAGCTGCACTGACTTATTAATGGTACCCAACTTCTTGTGGGCACACAACTCCTGAGGATTTTCATAAGAATTTGCTGCAACACCTAACTACATAGTAACTTCTAAAACTTGGCCTGAGATGCTACAGCACAGAGATTTCCAACTGCGATTCAGATTTAAGCCACTGTCCTCTGCAGAGCCTGTGTAGCCTTCTCCACAATATGTCTGAATATTACACCCTCAAACATATAGTCTGTCTATCTCATGACCCACTGGCCTTCAATGCCTTTCTATAAACTATTGCACCTCATGAGATAGCACATTGAAAATGAAGCTACATTATTCCTGGAGTTAGCTGAAAAATTTAAAATGTCATCAATATACGTATGATCCCCAATTTATTTTTGGATAGGTCCAGGTTAAAAGAGAATGTGAACCAGGTTCTTGTGCTTAACAAAAATGACTATTTATTACATATTTTAAACTGTAATCACCATTTAAGAGAAGAAATTCTTCCTCATCTCTCACTTAAGTAGGTAACCAGATAACATCCTGTGATCATAGACTCTCTAACAAGGAGAAGCAATCTCTCTGCTTCTACCCTGTGAAGTCCCTGAGAAACTTACTTGTTTCAATGAAATGCCTTTTCATTCTGCTAAACCCCAGTAAGCACAGGCCCAACCCACTCAACCTCTCCTCATAAGAGAAATTCCTCTGTACCTGGGATCAATCTCGTAAACAGGTTTTGGACAGCCTCCTGTGCCAGGTAAAGGAGCTAAAGCTGCTCCCAATATTTCAGCGTAACACAACAAAGTGTGGAGCTGGATGAACACAGCAGGCCAAGCAGCATCTCAGGAGCACAAAAGCTGACGTTTCGGGCGTAGACCCTTCATCAGACAGGGGGATGGGAAGAGGGAACTGGAATAAATAGGGAGAGAGGGGGAGGCGGACCAA
Organism: Stegostoma tigrinum; assembly: GCF_030684315.1. Taxonomy (NCBI): domain Eukaryota; kingdom Metazoa; phylum Chordata; class Chondrichthyes; order Orectolobiformes; family Stegostomatidae; genus Stegostoma; species Stegostoma tigrinum. Next base: position 54,825,272 of record NC_081367.1, read on the forward strand.
AGATGGAGAGAAAACAAGGTAGGTAAAGAGGACAGTATAGGTGAGGAGGTAGGGAGGGGATAGGTCAGTCCAGGGAAGACGGACAGGTCAAGGAGGCAGGATGAGGTGGTAGGTAGGAAATGGAGGTGCAGCTTGAGGTGGGAGGAAGGGATGGGTGAGAGGAAGAACAGGTTAGGGAAGCAGAGACAGGCTGGGCTGGTTTTGGGATGCAGCGGGGGGAGGGGACGAGCTGGGCTGGTTTTGTGATGCATTGGAGGGAGGGGAAGAACTGGGCTGGTTTTGGGATGCAGTGGGGGAAGGGGATGAGCTGGGCTGGTTTTGTGATCCGAGATAATGGGAACTGCAGATGCTGGAGAATCCAAGATCATAAAATTTTGTGCTCCTGAGATGCTGCTTGGCCTGCTCTGTTCATCCAGCTCCATACTTTGTTGTCTTGGATTCTCCAGCATCTGCAGTTCCCATTATCCCCAATATTTCAGCCTTGGCCTAAGCAATGCCTTTTACAATTTCAGTAAGATCTCCCCAGTTTTATACTCCATTCCCCTTGAAATAAAGCTTAACATTCCATTTTCCTTCTCTATTGCCCCTGGAACCTGGATGCTAGTGTCTTTATTGGGGGATTCATGCATGAAGATGGCCAAATCTCTCTGTTTTGTAGTTTTCTGAAGTCTTTTCTCATTTAAATAATATTAAGCTCTTCTTTCTACCAAAAGTTCATAACCTCGCATGTAATATTTCATTTGCTTACTCAATTAACCCCTCCATAGGCCCTTTCTGTCATCCTCCCTAGCTGATTTCCTACCTATTTTTATCTCATCCTCAAACTTGGTGATATTGCTTTATTGGTTGAAACTCTATTACTATTCTAAAACAGCTAGTGTGGAGGGGGAAAATTGCTGGGAACTATTGGTCAAATGCATCATTTGAATGCATTTAACTTTCAGTTGTCTATCTGGAAACAAACTAATTCATTCATTTTAGGATTCAACACCAATAGTGAACCGCAGCTGCTTTGACTAGATTTAATCAAGTGATTTTCCAGCATGTGTTGAATCTCTGCTCTCACCTCGGCTTGTTTGTCTGGGCTCAACCATCAGGATGCTGTTTTCCCAATTTGGACTATCCTCCACCCTCACCATGGCTAGCTAATATCAAAATTGAGATGGAGAGGTCCAAGAAGGGGAGGGAGGTGTCAGAAAATATCCAAGTGAATTTAAGGTTGGATGCTGGAAGTCAGAGTCAATAAACTGTGGAGCTGAAGGAGCACAGTACATCAGGCAGCATCTGAGGATCGGGAAAATTGATGTTTCAGTCTGGGCCCTTCATTGGGGCTGGGGAAGGTAAAGCGAGTTCAGAACTAAATAGAGGGAGGAGGTTCGGGCTTGGGGAAAGTAGGTGGGATGGTGATAGATGGATGCAGGTAAGGTGTTGTCGAGATTGGTTAGTGGGAAGGATGGAGCAGATAGGTGAGAAGGAAGATGGACAGATTGTGTCAGGTCAAGAAGGCAGGGATGAGGGTTGGACATGGGGTGAGGCCGGGGGTGGGGAGATTTTGAAGCTAGTGAACTCTATGTTGAGGCCATTGGGCTGTAAGCTCCTGGGGTGGAATATGAGGCATTATTCCTCCAGTTTACTTGTGGCCACTTTAATCGGTTTGTATTTGTTTGTACAGTTTCTGTAAACTGTGACTTAGCTAAGATGACAGAGACCTTTATAAGAGCGAACCAGTCACTCTGTGCCTCTTGTGAACAAGTGAAATCATCTGGAGAATGTAGATCGATCAGTACTAGAATTGTCTCAGCAAATCCTGCGAACAGGGACCACTGAACTGATTTCTACAACAGATTACAACCTTTTCTTCCCCACTGTTCATGCCTTTCTGTGTGTGTAGAAGAGGAGCTTATCAGGCAGTATAGAGTTTCAACTAGTAGAGTTTTATATCAACTGTTCACAATTGTTTACTGTAGCTAGCATTTGTTGTGAATAGCAATTCTTAAGCACTGAATGTTAGTCCATGCTTTGTGTCAGCCTGAGTCTAAACGATCGATAAATTGGGGAATTGTACTTCTTAAAATCCCTAACTTTTGTGATGACTTCAGGAATAGTGGTGCTTGATTGTTCACCCACTATCCCAGTGTGGTGTAACAAGGAGCACTGCAAATGATGGGGGGGTTCATAATGAGGGGGTACTGCACTGTTAGAAGGTCAGCAGTAAGGGAGATCAGCACTGCTGGTGGGTAAGTACTGACAGTACTGCTCTGTTGAGGTCAGTACTAAGGGAGTGCTATGTTACTGGAGGGCCAGTACTGAGGGAATGTTGCATTATTGGAAGGTCAATACTGAGGGAGTGCTATATTATTGGAGGGCTAGCACTGAGGGAGTTTGCATTGTTGGAGGGTCAGTACTGAGGGAGTGCTATGCTCTTTCCCAAACTGTGTTGAATGGAGGCCCTTTGGCTAACTCCAGTGGATTTGAAAGTGCCCACAGACTCTGTTTAATTGTTCCTGTCAATGTGTATCCTTTAAGCTAAGAAATAGTCATCCAACTAAGATGCTCTTTATCAGGTCAATCTTTGCACTAAATCATTCATTTCAAAAAGGAGGGTCTCATAGATTCTAAATGAGAATCTATAAGATTCTAACAGAAGGAGTTGGGGTGAATATAGTGTGGATGTTCCTGATGACAAAAGAGTTGAGAAGCACGGGTCACTGAGATGGGGAGAAATTTATTCAACTGCAGAGTGTCAAGGTTGTGGAATTCTCTGCCGCAGAAAGTGGTGAGGCCAGAACATTATATGTCTTCAAGAAGGAGTTAGATATAATTCTTAGGGCTAAAGGGATCAAAGATTATAGGAAGAAACAGGAAAAGATATTGACTTGGATGATCAGCCGCAATCAAGTTGAATGGTGTAATAGACTAGAAGGGCTGAATGACCTATTCCTACTCCTAGTCTCTATGTTTCTGGTTAGCTATTGTATTTAATGTCTGCACTTCAGAAGTTTCTACCATGGTTTCAGGTAACCTGATTGCATTCGAGGTAAATGCCTGGTCATTGTTTGCTGGTTCGGTGCTTGTCTGAATACTTGGAGCTGTATGCAGCCTCTAGTGGCTCAGTTGGTTATGCTGTATTCAAACTGTATCACACTGAGCAGAAAGCTTTGAGGGACTGTGCTCACCTCCAGCAGCGCTAGTCTGGAGTGTAACTATTGGCCTCAGCATGGAATGAAAGATCTTGGGATTCCATCCAGCATTCACTGGCCTCTGCTGCTCCTTGTTGAACCTGGACTATTTCAAAGCCTCCTGAATGAAGGGGTGTGCGTGTGTGCGTGTGTGTGTGAGTGTGTGTGTGAGAGAGAGAGAGAGAGAGAGAGAGTGTGTGTGAGAGAGAGACAGACAGGCGATAATGATACTTAGCAGTGGGACTGAGTCCAACTCAAAGTTTGGAAGTTCATGTGAGCTAATATTTCAGATTGAAGTCCATTTGAAACATTACACAGGATATAAATATAAGCTGCTGCAATATCAGGACAGCTGAGCTGGCAGACTGATAACAATGAGCTAATTATTTAAGATGAACTGTCCCAGTGCAGAGAAGCTTTAGATTATGCTGCTAATGATGTTGGTGCTATACTGTTCACCACTGGAATGAGATCAGGGCAGGTGTGGCAAGAAAACCAGTCAGTCTTAAAATGAACACCATTGGAAATTGAATCCCTCAAATCAGAAACAATACATTTTATATCAATATCTTATCCAGACATGCTCATATCAAAACATTTATTTGCCACTCTCAATCCGAAGGAAGGATTTGTCCTCTCTACAGAGGATGACTCTTCACTTGGGCAAGGCAATAGGAAGCTTTCAGATTTCAATTGCTGTGAAAGTATGGCTAACTTCTCCCAGAGGGAATAACCACTTCACAAATCAGACACACTGCTCTGTCTCATCCTGGATATGGTAAAATGGAACTCCTCTATGACCTGTATCTTCAGTTCCAAGTTGTACTGGGCTGAATCTTACAGGAGTCAGTGATACGAAATATGGTGAGATTCATGACAGAATCAGATAAGAAGTCTGGTAAGGCTGATCCATTTTTTATGCTTTTGACAAGAATCAAGTTGCAATTCTCACTAGGCATTGTTGAGTTACCAATTAATGGAGTTTGTGCATTTTAAATGTCTTTTTAAGGCGATATCCCACCTCATTTATATTCAGCTTCCTATCACACCACAAAGGCAGCAAACATGCTCAATGTCAGAAAATCTCAACATGGAAATCAGAGTGGGTACGTGGTCACTTCAGCCTACTTTGAAGAACCACCATGTTGTAAACAGGGCACAGCCCACAGCTATCAGCTACACCCACCTCCCTGCTATGGATACTTAGAGTCATAGAGTTATACAACATGGAAACAGATCCTCCAGTGCAACAAGTCCATGTTGAACATAATCCCCAACTACATTAGTCCCACCTGCCTGCTCCTGGCCCATGTCCCTCCAAACCTTTCCTATTCATGTATTTATCCAAATGTCATTTAAACGTGGTAATTGTACCCACATCCACCACTTCCTCTGGAATCTTGTTCTACTCAGAACCACCCGATGTGTAAAAAAATTGTCCATCATCTCTTTTTAAAATCTTTCTCCTCTCACCTTAAAAATGCGCCCCCTAGTCTTGAAATCCTTCATCCTAGGGAAAAGATAACTACCATTAACTCTATCTATACCCCTCATAATTTTATAAACTTCTATAAGGTTGTCTCTCAATCCTCTATGCTCTGGTGAAAACGACTCCCAGCCTATCCAGTATTTCTTCATAACTCAAACCTTCCATACCCAGCAGCATCCTGGTTAATCTCTTCTGAACACTCTCCAGTTCAATAATATCCCTCCAATAACTGGGCAACCAGAAATGGAGACATAGTCCAGAAAAGGCCTCACCAATGTCCTGTACAACATCAACTTGACTTCGCAACTGCTGTACTCAAAGGACTGAGCCACGCAGGCAAGCATGCCAAACACATTTTTAACCACCCTGTCTATATGTGATGCCCGGGTCTCTTGTTCTATAACACTACCCAAGGACCTACCATTAATTGTATATGCCCTAACCTTGTTTGTTGCACCAAAATACAATACTTCATGTTTATTCACATTAACTCCATCTGCCATTTTCCAGGCATTTGCCAACTCTTCATGGCCATCATCACATGTCCATGTTGTATTTGCAGACTGCTAGGGGGCACAGAGTCACACAACATGGTGCCCTGGCAACCAGCTTTGAAAAGTTGTTGCAATCCAACTGAGGAATTGGTCCAAGCTGCATCTCATGATGTTTGCTTGCTCTCTTGGTGCTCCCTTACGACTCTTGGAACTTTGCTCCAGCAAGTATGGGGCCAAAAACAAAGTTGCTGGAAAATCTCAGCAGGTCTGGCAGCATCCGTAAACAGGTGTGGGGGCATGTTATGAGTTACTGCTCAGACTAGCCTTTTTCCTCACCACTTCCTAATCTCTGGCTCACCATCAGTACAAAATGTGGCAGGCTGGATGATTCCCCGGGGGAGGAGATTTCCCCTCAGACCATGCTGATTGCTCAGAGGAATTGGGGGAAAAGAAAAGCCTGACAAATGAGACAATATGGAAAGGATGATGTAACGAAACAAAATATCCTTCAAAACAAAAAAAAAGCCTCACATCGCCCAGGCCTTCCTAAGCTTGCAGTCTCATGCTGTAACGGTGAATGGGAGATTGTCATTCATGCAAAGGCAGAGAATAAACTTCTCAGTGTCGGTGAGTGTCTCCCAATGAATACTAAGAAAGGAGGCTCACACTAATTTGTCCCAATCTTAGGAATAACTTTGGGAGTGAATCAACGAAAATCCTGGAGAATTTCATAGAATCATAGAATCCCTACAGAATGGAGCAGGCCAAGACTGCACATCTCTTGACAGTATGAGTACTTTAGCACGGCCAATCCACCTAGCCTGCACATCTTTGGACCGTGGAAGTACACATTCAAATTTTATTCTTCTTTCTTGTCATCCCTGGATGACAACTGCCACCTAACAAGGAATACTGTCTGATAAAGACTGATGGGTTACGCCCTCTGATGGGTAACACTTCCTGATGGGTTACACCCCCTGATAGGTAACACCCCATGATGAGTAATGCCTCCTGATGGCTAATGCCCCCGATGGGTAACGCCCTCTGATGGGTAACGCCCCCAATGGGTAACACCTCCTGATGGGTAAAGTCCCCTGATGGGTAATGGTCCCCGATGAGGACCAGCCCTGACTCTGAGCATTCATTGAAATGTTCATTCGGGATTAATGGCTTACTCCATGTCAATCACCTTTTTTTCATATTCAGTTGTGTGACATGGGTATATTACCTGTCCCCAGTTGCCCTCAAGGAGCTGTTGGTGAGCTGCCTTCTTGAACTGTTATAGTCCATGTACTACAAGTAGGCCCACAGTGCTGTTAGGGGGGGAATTTCAGCATTTTGATCCAGCAACAGAAAAGGAACAGTAATGTATTTTCCATAATGATGATATTTTCGATGTATTGCTTGGAAAGGAACTTGCACATATAATGGCCAAAGGACAGTGTGGGATCTTAGATCATAAAGTCCTAGACAAGTACAGCACAGAAACAGACCATTCAGCCCAACTCATCCATACCAACCATATATCCTATATAAATCTAATTCCATTTGCCACCATATGGCCCATATCCCTCCAAACCCTTTCTCTTCATACACCCATCCAAATGCCTTTCAAATGTTGTAATTGTATCAGCCTCCACCACTTCGTATGGCTTTTCATTTCATGCATGTGTCACCATCTGGGTGAAAAGGTTGCCCCTTAGATCCCTTTCAAATCTTTCCCCTCTCACCTTTAACCTACTCCGTCGAGTTTTGGCTCCTCCAGCCCAGGGAAAAGACCTTGACTATTCACACTTTCCATACTGCTCATGATTTTATAAACCTCTATAAAGTCACTCCTCAGCCTACTACACTCCAGATAAAATAGTTGCTGACTATTTCAGCTCTCCCTATAGCTCAAAGGCTCCAACCCTGGAAACATCCTTGCAAATCTTCTCTGAGCACTTTCAAGTTTAATAACAGCCTTCTTATTGCAGGGAGAGTCGAGAATCAAATGGGATCTCAGAGTCATAAAGTCATTGAGAGGTACAGGATGCAAACAGACCCTTCGGTCCAACTTGTCCATGCTGACCAATATAAATATTGGCCAGCATTTGCCAGCATTTGGCCCATATCCCTTCAAACCCTCCCTTTTCATACACCCATCCAAATGCCTTTTAAATCGAATGCAGTTTCCCAAACGTAGCTTAACCAATGCCCTACACAGCCGTAACTGACCTCTCAACTCCTACACTCAGTGCACTGACCAATAAAGACAAATGTACCAAACACCTTCTTCACTAATTGTGCTGTAGCCCATGCCTGCTTCAGAGATCTCATTTTTATCATGAGTTTCCAGTAATCTTTGGCATGAGATATTAATCTGTCATTAAGTGAAACCTAACAGATGCAGAGCGATACAGTGTGCTTATCAGTATGCATCAGTGGTTTTCAACTCTATTTAGTATCATTTCATTTTACTGTATTCTCTGATAGGAAACCTATGGTGGCATTATCATAGTATATCAAATGTAGTCAGGTAAAGTAACACTAGCGATATGTGAATACGCCTGGCAAGTTCCTTAACTCCTCAGGTAGCTAACAGTCAAGTTCATTTTCTTCAATGACTAACATACAGTCTTCTGGAGACAGATGCATCCTATTCAGTTTTCAAATTGGTTTGTGTGGAACAGAACAAATGATGTGTCTTCTCCCCTGGGGTGGGGGGCAATTAGACATTTTCAGGACTGAAAGCAACTGATTTTTGTTTGGGAAGGTGCAAAGAATGATTGCCCTGAAGGAGACCAAAACTGAGAGGTTCCAGCTGCCAGGAAAGAATGAACAATTTGGATTCCCTACTTCTCAAAAAGCAAAGACTGAGGAAATGACTTAGTTGAAATGTTTAAGATGGGAAGGACTTTGAAATGGTGGCATTAGAGATGTTTCTACTCGTGAAAGAGATCACAATCAGGGGGCATTGCCAATTATAAACAGGGATTTCAGGAGAAACACTTTTCAGAGAATGGGGAAAATGTGGGACTGCCTCCCACAGAAAGTGGTTGATGTGAATAGTAACAATGTGTGGAAGGCTGAATGAATAAACAAGGGAGGGAAAAAGGGAATAGAAAACTATTTCTACAGCACTCCCATCTCCCTGAACTCTGCAGGGCTGCAACCAGATTTAGGAGAATAGTGTTTCAAATTTGGCTGATGACATCCATCAGAAATTAATCCCATCTGTGCTGTAACATAATTTATGACTATCAGATACGTGAAGGAACAAGCCAGAGGCACACTGGAGATATGCTTCCAGTGCCTGGACAGCTCTAGATGCCCCCTAGAGGCTGCACTGGGCTATTTCTCCAGAGCAATACAGCATCCTGCACATATTGAGAACTTGATCCATGAGAGAAGCCAGGTGGTATGACTGAACCAAGATTTGGAACTTCACAACATTGCATTTTCTCATCCATTCACTTGCAAATATATGCGCCTTACCTATATCATTTCAAGGGCTGGAAAGATTCCTCCCAGAGAGTTCCAAATTAATACAAACTTCAGACAGAAAATTAAAAGTTCTCCTTTCTCTGCCCTAAAAGGGTGACCATTGATTTTAAAGCCCCTATACTGGACTCACTATCAAAAGTAAACATTCTTTTACATTTCTGCCTTGTCAAGATCATCTAGGATTTTACGCACTTCAATCAAGTCACACCCTAACTGTTCTAAATCTCAGTGGAAAGGAGTCCAGTATAGAGGTATCAATCTAGTAAACATCCTCAGAGCCACCTCCAATGTGCCTTTACTTAAGTAAGGAGACCAAAACTGCTCACAGTATTGGAAATGTGGTCTCACCAATGCCTTGAATGACTGGCCCGTAACATTCTAGCTATTTTTATGTTCAGCTCCTCTTGTAATAAAACATAGAACATAGAACAGTACAGCACAGGATTAGGCCATTTGGCCCACCATGTCTGTGCTGACTATCATGCCTTTCTAAACTAACCCCACCTGCCTGCATATGGTCTGTATCCATCTATTCCTTGCTTGTTCATGTGTCATACAAGGATAGCATTCCGTTGGCCCTCTTAATTAGCTGCTGTGTTTGTATACTAACCTTTTCCCATTTATGCACTGGAATACATGAAATTTCTGCACCTAAATTCTGCAAAGACACTTAAATAATGCTGTGTTTTTTTATTTCTCCTGTGGAAAATCTTCAACATTTACCCACATTATTCTCCATCTGCCAGTTTTTGCCCAATAAACTGTAAGCAAGAATCACCACAGTTGCAGAGGACAATAGGTTTCTCATTAGAGAGTGGTGACTGGTGATGAATATACACTGAGGGCCACAATGCCTCCTGCAAGAGTCAATGTTGAGAAGGGAGGGCCTTCACGGTGATCTCAGTCAGTACAAGAATTGAACCTGAGCTGTTCAGCTTGCATCCCAACCTAGCCAAATAATTAACTGACCTGCACACACATTACCTATCTAGATGCATATCATTTGCACTTCGTTATGTTTGATTTACAACGTAGTTTTCTATTTATCATTGTGTTACCTGTAAATTTACCAACTATGCCTTCTATTCCCTCATTCAAATCATTGATACAATTTGTAAAAGGTTGAGTTGCCTGGCACAGACCCCTGCAGGGTCTCACTCATCACATCGTACCAATCAGAAAAAGACACACTTTAGATTAGATTCCCTACAGTGTGGAAACAGGCTCTTCGGCCGAACAAGTCCACACTGCCCCTTGGAGCATCGATGAGCCACCTGTAGTGGAAAGCAAACTACGTCTCAGACAGGAAACAGGGAGCTGCTGCCTTTGCTGTCACAGCTTTGCCATTGAATTCCTGAGGATCTCCGGTCTTTATGGCCCTGAGAAGCTGATGGCAGATCCAGTGACCACACACACACACACACACACACACACACACACACACACACACACACACACACACACACACAGTGTGGGCTGCTGGCCTCCTTTGCAGTGAACTGCCATGTCCCGATGCACTGCTGCAAATTAAACAGCAAACACAGGAAACTAGATGTTGGCTTGGTGTGATCGTGTAAAATTACTGATCGCGGTCCTGCTCTTTGTTTTGCTTCTACGTATTTTCAGTTTCAACAGAAGCAAAAATGGACAGTGATGTAAAACAAATGGTTGATATTCTCCTGGATGTATATTATTACAAAAAGATCTACCTCATATTTGGAGATTGACCACAGTGGTTAATCAGCTGCTGCATTGCATCATAGGGTCTGTTAGCATGGTCAAGATGGAATCAAATCAAGATTAATTTTTTTTCATTCATAATTCTTATACTTTGTGGTGGAAATGAGAGCCTGTGGTATAGTTGATAAAAAGTAGAAGGTGTTGGATTTAGTGATAAATGGATAGAAAGTTTGTAGGTGTGTCAGATTCCTATGATTAAAGTGAGTGAATAGCTGGCAGGTGGTAGCAGAACAAATTCACTAGCGCTCAAAAGAAAAATTCAAACTTTGCGAGTTTAAACACGTTTAAGGTATTTCCAAGGAAAGTGGATCAAAATTGCATTGTTTTTTTTTCTCTTGGATTTAGTTTTCTGGCAATGCAGTGACAGGATGATTGAGGTGTGGGTAAACTTATCACACAGTGTATTTGTTTCTGTTTTCACTGTCATAGACTCCTCCTACCCCACTTAAAGTTATCTTCTACCACCATCTAGGACTTGTGCTGCTTCCTAAAGGCTCACCTGGCTGATGACATATGCCTCAACCTGGAAGACATGGGAGAAACAATGGTAGATTCCCACTACCCCACCTCCTCACCCTGTAAGGCACATACATTTATCAGACTCTCCAATGATGGCCAACTTTGATATGAATTTTAGTATCTTCAGCTGCTGCACAGTGAGTCAAATGGAAAACCACTTCTTGGCTCTGCACTTCATGGCTTCTCAACAAGAGGCCATAGCCCACAGCGTGTGTCTGCTGTTGGGTGACCTGGACTTTGTTTTTCGTTCTATATTTTAAATTAGCATTTCTTTTTTGGGTTTGCAAGTGCTGCACCAAGCCTTGGGCACCAGCCTGCAGCAGTGAAATAATGGAAAAATGGTCAGGTCAGAATTGATTGAATTCTAATTAGAAATGACAAATGGCACTCTTCATTGATGGACCAGGATTGTAAGAATCAGTGAGGATTTTCCCCCTGAAGGGAGCATCATTTCAGCGCCTGGTTCTGTTCTCACCTGTTTGCTACACAGACCAGGGTACTCTCAAATTTGGGTGAGTGGGAGCTGATTATATCCCTTGTGAAACGTCACCTGTGCAGCAATTGTAATACCTTTGAAACAATCCATTTAAGTGTAAATTCAGCTCAGGTAGCAGTGTTTGATATTTCAACATAACAAAGTGTGAAGCTGGATGAACACAGCAGGCCAAGCAGCATCTCAGGAGCACAAAAGCTGACATTTCGGGCCTAGACCCTTCATCAGAGAGGGGGATGGAGAGAGGGTTCTGGAATAAATAGGGAGAGAGGGGGAGGCGGACCGAAGATGGAGAGAAAAGAAGATAGGTAGAGAGGAGAGTATAGGTGGGGAGATAGGGAGGGGATAGGTCAGCCAAGGGAAGACGGACAGGTCAAGGAGGCAGGATGAGGTTAGTAGGTAGGAAAGGGAGGTGCGGCTTGAGGTAGGAGGAAGGGATGGGTGAGAGGAAGAACAGGTTAGGGAGGCGGAGACAGGCTTGGCTGGTTTTAGGTTGCAGTGGGGGCGAGCTGGGCTGGTTTTGTGATGCAGTGGGGGGAGGGGATGAACTGGGCTGGTTTTGGGATGCCCTCCCCCCACTGCATCCCAAAACCAGCCCAGCCTGTCTCTGCCTCCCTAACCTGTTCTTCCTCTCACCCATCCATTCCTCCCACCTCAAGCCGCACCTCCATTTCCTACCTACTAACCTCATCCTGCCTCCTTGACCTGTCCATCTTCCCTGGTCTGACCTATCCCCTCCCTATCTCCTTCAGGTGGCATCATTGTGGCACTGCAGGAGGCCCATGATGGACATGTCATCTAAAGAATGGGAGTGGGAGTTGAAATGGTTTGCAACTGGGAGGTGCAGTTGTTTATTGTGAACCGAGCGGAGGTGTTCTGCAAAGCGGTCCCCAAGCCTCCGCTTGGTTACCCCAATGTAGAGGAATGTACTGCATCCACTGTACCCGGTGTGGCTTCCTCTACATTGGGGAAACCAAGCGGAGGCTTGGGGACCGCTTTGCAGAACACCTCCGCTCGGTTCGCAATAAACAACTGCACCTCCCAGTCGCAAACCATTTCCATTCCCCCTCCCATTCTTTAGATGACATGTCCATCATGGGCCTCCTGCACTGCCACAATGATGCCACCCGAAGGTTGCAGGAACAGCAACTCATATTCCGCTTGGGAACCCTGCAGCCCAATGGTATCAATGTGGACTTCACCAGTTTCAAAATCTCCCCTTCTCCCACCGCATCCCAAAACCAGCCCAATTCGTCCCCTCCCCCCACTGCACCACACAACCAGCCCAGCTCTTCCCCTCCACCCACTGCATCCCAAAACCAGTACAACCTGTCTCTGCCTCCCTAACCTGTTCTTCCTCTCACCCATCCCTTCCTCCCACCCCAAGCCACACCTCCATCTCCTACCTACTATCCTCATCCCACCTCCTTGACCTGTCCGTCTTCCCTGGACTGACCTATCCCCTCCCTACCTCCCCACCTATACTCTCCTCTCCACCTATCTTCTTTTCTCTCCATCTTCGGTCCGCCTCCCCCTCTCTCCCTATTTATTCCAGAACCCTCACCCCATCCCCCTCTCTGATGAAGGGTCTAGGCCTGAAACGTCAGCTTTTGTGCTCCTGAGATGCTGCTTGGCCTGCTGTTTTCATCCAGCCTCACATTTTATTATCTTGGATTCTCCAGCATCTGCAGTTCCCATTTTCACTCCACACTTTGTTATCTTGGGTTCTCCAGCATCTGCAGTTCCCATTATCTCTGATACAATCTTTGGTATTTGAACGTATTGGTGACTAAATGTACTGGATGACAGAGCAGTGGGTTAAGGCAATTCTATTCACTGCTTCACCCTATTCACCCACTCACCTGAACATTGTGTTCAGCAACATTACCACAATTGATGACCAAAGCACAGGCTCAGTGTTGTGGTAGTAAGGAGGGTGGGATGGATAAAATGAAATGTAGAATGTAAATAGAATTCCTTTCACAAGTTAAATTCTCACATTGTTATCTTACTTACTAGATCTGGCAATGCCCACAGGCAGTGAGCATCATTCTGTTTGCAGTGACTGAACCATTGAAAAGGGGTTTGATCATCTTTTTTCTTGGTTTTTATTATCTCTGAGCCCAAAAAACACACTCATTTTAAATTCTAATGCTCGAACCTTTCAATGGCCTTGCCTGCTTCCTATCCCTAGAACATTCTGTTATCCTACAACCCTCTGAACATTTTGCACTCCTCCATTTTTAGCCTCTCATGAATCTGCCCAGTCCCTTGACTCCACCATCGGCACCTTGTGCCATCAGTTACCTCATCCTTGAAATGTAGAATTTCTTGAAACCTCTTGGGCTCGCCTTTTTCCCTTAAGATTCTTCTCAAAGTCTACATCTCTGATAAAGTTCTCAGTCACCCATCCTAATATCTTCTGAGCTCAGGGCCACCTCCTGTCCAATAATGTTTTAGTGAAGTGTTTTGGAAGCTATTTAAATGTAAGTCGTTATTGGGTTGAGGTAACAATAAACAGTGGTTCACATCACATCCTCAGCTCAAAATTAGAAGATCATAGGCTCAGTTCCCACCCCACAAACCTCAGCAGATAATTCAGGCGAACAGCTTACGATATTGAGGGAATGCTGCATTGTCAGATGATACAAACTGTTCAATATCCTTAACTGGATACTTAACACAATGTGTGAAAGTGAACTGAAAAAATACAACACCTTTTGGAGGTTAAAATTTGTGCAACTTGGAACTAGAACCAATTTGTGGTAATGCAGAAATGGGAATATCATACTGTGGCCACTCAACACTAAAGATTCTTTTATAACAAGGTTTTTAATTAAAATTTTTTCAACACATAACACTTTGTTTAAAGTTTCATGCCCTCTATTTGGATCCTCAACATTCTCCTATAGAAAATCATCCCTAACACACTCCAGAAAGTCAACTCCACAGCTTTATTACTTAGTTGGTTTCCCCAGTCTACATGCAGTTTGACGTCACTCACGATTACAGTGCTGTACATGCTACAAGCTCCTCTTATCTCCTGATTATTACCTATGCCCTGCACTAATGCTACGATTTGGCGGTTCATAAAAAAACTCCAACCAATGTCTGTTGTCAGCCAAGCAGCATCAGAGGAGCAGGAAAGCTTGACGTTTTTGGTCGGGACCCTTCCCAAAACGTCAAGCTTTCCTGCTCCTCTGATGCTGCTTGGCCTGCTGTGTTATCTCAGATTCTCCAGCATCGGCAGTTCCTACTATCTCTGTAACAATGTCTGCTGCCCTTTGCTGTTTCTTACTTCTACCCAAACAGATTCCATGTATTGTTCTTACAATCTGAGATCCTCCCTTACTGATGTACTGATCCTTTTCCTCATTGGTAGTGCAACTCTGTCTTCTTTTCCATTTTGTCAGTTCTTCTTAAAGATTGAAAATCCTTGAACATTCAGTTCCCAATCCTGGTTACCATGTAGCTATGTTTCTGAAATGCCAAGCAGATCGTACTCATATATTTCTGTTCAAGCCTCCAGATGATCTACTTTGTGGCTAATGTTGAGTACACTCAGGTAGGGCACCCTTAATTTTATGTTTTTGACATCATTTTGCTTTTGAAGAATACTTGACGCTTGGCATTATTTCTTGTGGCTTCCAGTGTCCCAAGTATCTTTTTAACTTCTTATTACTAACATTACTGCCTTTCAATTTGGGTTACCCAACAGTGCTAGCATAACTGAGGCTTTAATCCACACAGGAAGATATGCTAAGATATAACTTATACAACTTGTACAAGTCCCATCTGCCCCAGACGTGGTCCAGATGCCTCAGAATCTGATGCCTTCCCTCCTACACCAGTTCTCCAGCCATGTGTTCAATTGATCAATCCTCCAATTCTTCTACTCACCAGTACAAAGCAAAGAGAGTAATATTGAGATTATTGTTTTTGAGGCCCTGCTTTTTAATTTCCTTCCTTACTCCATGACATCTGCCTTCAGAATCTTGTCTCTTTTCCTAATGACTTTTTTTGGTACCAATACATATTGTGACTTCTGCTCCCTCAAAAGATTTTCCTGCAGATGTTCCATCACATCCATGACCTTGACACCTGGGAAGCAACACACCATCCTGTAGCCATGTTTACTGCCACTGAAATGCCTATCTGACCCCCTGATGGTGGAATCTCTAAAACTATTACCCTTCCAATCTTTGGCCTTCTCCCCTACTTACCTGAGGCTCTCTTGGTGACATGGACTTAGATCTGACTGTACTCCCTGATTAACTGCACTTACTGGTTTCCAAAACAGATTATACACAATAAACTCGAGGACCCTGCACTATCTGCCTGATTTTCTTAGACTTCCTGGTTGTTACCTATTCCCCCTCTGCCTGTACACTTCTAATCTGCAGTGGGAACAGCTCCCTATGAAAATAGCCCACAACAGCATAAATGCACAGCAGTGATTCTGGACCTTGGTCAAATTTTGAGACTTAGAAATCCTGCTTCACTCACCAGGCATTCTCCAAAGTCAAGGTTTTTTTGACTATTAGAATTCGGTGTAAGGCCCATCAGTGATTGTAGCATTTGATTGCAGTTCCTCATGACAATCTACATTGTAAAAATATTTACTCAATCATAGCTTGACATCAATTAGTGATCTATTGAAGTCAATGTCCCTGAAATGATACCACTCACAAACCAGCCTGATCGCAGATATTTATTTGCCTGTAAAATGGTCAGGAATATTCAAGTGAAATCATTAGAAATCGAATGAAGTTAAAACCAAAAGCACCAAAACAATTCCTCAGCTTAGAAGCGATCAAGGCAGAAAATCTTTAAGCACCAATCATGAAGCCTCAGACGGGTTGTGCAAATTGCAGTTGCAGTAGCATGAAGTGTGCAATAGTTTATCATTGACAAGTCACTGCAATGATCATTATAATGTTATTAGTAGTGGATACTTTAAGTATTATTATGTCATATATAGGATTTTTGTTCTGTTATGTGTTATTATAATCCTTTCTCCTTCACCTCTCCTCTCATTCCTCCCCACTCCCCATTTCTCCTTCCCTGCCACTCTCTCCACCTTACACCATTTCCACTCTCTGCCCCTTTCCCTCTTCCTCTATAGTCTCTTTTCAGCTCCCTTCCACTTTCTACCTTCCTCCCCTTTGCAAACCCTCCCTCAACCCCTCTACCCACCTTTCACAGCCCTTTTTCCAATCCTTCTTGCATCACATCCCTCACCATCTCTCTCATACTCTCTCTTTTCCCTCTACACCCCCATCTCTCTCCTTTCTCCACCTCCTCCCATTCTTCCTCTCTTCCCAGCCCCACCTCTTACCACCTATGGCTCCTGTACTCCATCCCCATTCTGTCTTTCTATTCTCCATTCCCTTCTCTCTCCCAAACACCTAGTGTCTCCATTTGATCTTTCCTCCTCCATGCTTTCAACTCTCTGCTCCCCACCACAACCACCTTCCCCTGTTTTTAGACCTCCCACCTCCGATGCTGCCCTCCCCCAGACCTCCACCACTGCCAGCTTATGCATGCACCGCAGACCTACATGTTATCTGTTGTCTGAGGCACCAAGTTGTTGCTTCCCACAATAAACACTTTGCTACAAAGTCCATCCGAAGGCCGAGTAGCTTGCCTCCTGTGTTCCCTCAGCTGCTTGAAGGTTGTATGCAGTGGGGGCAAGAAACTAAATAGCACATAGAGGCTTCTCTATCTGCAAACCAAGCTTCGCAACAGGCTGGGAGGGAGAATTCAACCCAATGTCCAATTGAACACCACTCCCAATTTCCCATGGGAAAATCCAGCAGTGGTTAAAGGGTTAAATGCTTTGTTTATGCTTACTAGGTGTACAGTGGACTGTTGTCTGCCTCGCATAGAGCAATTTGACAAATTTCCCACACACACCCATTTCCTCTCTTTCTCTGAAACCTGTTCTCAATGTGTAACAATAGAATAATTATTATTTCTTGTAAAGTTCAGCTGGCCTCAGCAACAGGTTAATAGACCCTATGATCACTTCTGTCAATCTGTCTGAAACTTTGCATAATCTCAGCATATCTACTGTTTGAGGTGAATGCCAGAACGAAGAGTGCACACTGAACTTAGGCCCCGAGATGTGTAGGATCAGCTTAAACCACAATGAAGATCCTACAGTGAAGAATAAAAAAACTTGCAATTTTAAAAATTCATTCTGGAAATGTGGGTATTACTGGTACCGTGACCGTCATATCACCCAATCTCTAGTCTTGGAGCTGAAACTTCACATTCAACCATTGTTCAAAGAATGTTACACTGGGTGCCTTGTTTGGCCAATTCAAAAGGCAGCAAAGAGTTAATACATTGCTGTGGCTCTGAAGTCACGTTAGTTCAAAACCACAGATTTCCTTCCCGTAAGAGCCAAATGCATCCAAGTTGCTTCATGATCACCATTACTGAGACTGTCCTGTTACTCCTAATTTATTTAACTGAATTTAAACTCCCAGACTGCCGCTTTACGAATTGAATTTAAAACTCTGGATTACTAATCCTGGCCTCTTGCCCAGTAACATAACTGTGAAGCTACTCCTTATCTGCTAACATTCAAGTCGTGAACATTTGAAAGTGATCTGGCCTTCAGAGCACACAGATCAGAAAAAAGTCTGAGCGAACGTCATGCATATACCACACTTTGGAGAAGAGAAGGTGCTGGGGAGCAGGGAGCACATTTGAAAGGATGAAATAAAGTTAATAATCACTTGGACAAATGTGGATAAGCAGTGTCAACATGGATTTGTTGAAGGCACATCATACTTAGCTAATTTATTGGGTCCGTGAGAAGGCGACAGAAAGAGTTGATGTGATATGCACAGACTTCCAAAAGACATTTGATACAGCATGTAGGGGGGCCGGTGGTGAGGTAGTGCTAATGAACACTTGTGTCCAGATGTCTTTCTCTGGATGCTTCCATTCAATTATAAAAAGTACAGTCACTGATTCACTTAGAAAATATCTCTGATTATCAACTCAAAATTCACAGCACAGGAAATGTTTGTATCTGTAAGTTCTTAAGAAATAGGGGCAGAATTAGGCCGTTCGGCCCATCAAGTCATCTCCACCAATCGATCATGGTTGATATGCTCCTCATCCCCATTTTCCTGCCTTCTCTCCGTAACCCTTCAACCCATTGCCAAATAAAAATCTGCCTAACTCCTCCTTAAATGTACTCACCGCCCCAGCATCTACCACACTTTGGGGTAGCAAATTCCACAGATTCACACCCCTTTGGTAGAAGTAGTTTCTCCTCAACCCTGTTTTAAATTTGCTACCCCTTATTCTAAGACTATGACCCCCTTGTCCCAGAATGCCCCAGATTATCCCAATGCTCCATGGCTATTTTACGTGTAACTTTTGTCATCTCGAATACCTCAATTTGATCTCCCCTCATTCTTCTAAATTCTAGCAAGTGTAGGCCTAAAGTATTCAATCTCTCTTCATGTGACAAACACCTCATCTCTGGGATCAATTTAGTGAACTTCCTGTGAATTGCCTCCAACACTACTACATCTTTCCTCAAATAAGGGCACTGAAACTATGCACAATACTTAAGGTGTTATCTCACCAATGCTTTGTAGAGTTGCAACAATATTTCCTTACCTTTATATTCTATCCCTTTGGCTATACAAGCCAACATTCCACTCACTTTCTTTATTATCTGCTGTACCTGCAGGCTAGTTTTCTGCGACCCATGAATGAGGACACCCAGATCCCTCTGCACTGGAGCAATCTGAAGTCTCTCACCATTTAGATAATAGGTCGCCTTCCCATTTTTCTGACCAAAATGCATGACCTCGCATTTATCCATGTTAAACTCCATCTGCCACATTTTGGCCCACTCTCCTAGCCTATCTAGATCCATTTATAAGGTTCTTACTTCCTTACTGCAATTTATCATCCCTATCGATGTTGATTGTTCTCAGTTCTAGCCTTTCTATTCCCTCTGATTTGCCCGTTCAAATAGGAGTGGTACTATTGACCTCCACTGAGAAAACTGAGGCAAAGTATTGATTTAGCATCTCTGCCATTTCTGTGTTCCCCACTGTTTACTCTCCAGCTACATCTTCCAATGCCAACATTCACCTTAGCAACTCTCTTCCTTTTTGTGTACCTTGAGGCTTTCTTCGATTTTAAATTGGCTTTTTACACTGAAGGAAACAGGTGGCTTCTGCTGAGGAGAACAACAGAACACATTTCTGTATCTTTCTCTCACATAATGTGTCTGTGTCTCTGTAACTTGTTGCCAGTTCCAACCTACTCAGTCAGCTAAGAATCAATCAGCTTCACGTGGAGCAGCACAATGGCTCCGTGGTTAGCAGTGTTGGCTCAGTGAGCCCAGATTTGATTCCAGCCTTAGGTGACTGTCTATGTGGAGTTTGCACATTCTCCCCATGTTTGTGTGGGTTTCCTTTGGGTGCTACCGTTTCTTCCCGAAGTCCAAAGATGTGCAGGTTAGGTGGATTCACCATGCTAAGTTGCTCATAGTGTCCAGGGGAGCACAGGCCAGGTGGATTAGCCATGAGAAATGTAGTGTCACAGGGATAGGGTGGGGGATATGTCTGGCTGGGATGCTCTTCAGAGGGTCGGCATGGACTCAATGGGCTAAAAGCTCTGCTTCCATGCAGTAGGGTTTCTAAGATTCTACGAAACAGTTCCACAGCTCCTGATTGTCTGCACATTGCGGGGAAAGAAAACAGTGTTCACAACAGATATTGAATTGCTTGTTGTGAATTTATGTTGTCATCCTGGTAAATCCACATCTTAAATAAACAGTTCTTTCGCCTTGCAGTCCACAGTTTTTAAAGACACAATAATTAGAAACTTACAGCCCATAAGACAAATCAAAAAACCAAAACTCATTTTGATCCAAGTTTAGAGATAATGGGAACTGCAGATGCTGGAGATTCCAAGATAATAAACTGTGAGGCTGGATGAACACAGCAGGCCAAGCAGCATCTCAGGAGCACAAAAGCTGACGTTTCGGGCCTAGACCCTTCATCAGAGGTCAGAGATAATGGGAACTGCAGATGCTGGAGATTCCAAGATAATAAAATGTGAGGCTGGATGAACACAGCAGGCCAAGCAGCATCTCAGGAGCACAAAAGCTGACGTTTCGGGCCTAGACCCTTCATCAGAGCTCAGAGATAATGGGAACTGCAGATGCTGGAGATTCCAAGATAATAAAATGTGAGGCTGGATGAACACAGCAGGCCAAGCAGCATCTCAGGAGCACAAAAGCTGACGTTTCGGGCCTAGACCCTTCATGATGAAGGGTCTAGGCCCGAAACGTCAGCTTTTGTGCTCCTGAGATGCTGCTTGGCCTGCTGTGTTCATCCAGCCTCACATTTTATTATCTTGATCCAAGTTTACCTTGATTTTGGTGTACAGCGTACAAGTTTCAAATCTGCTGATAACCAAAAAAAATGTGAAATTCTAGTGAATGGTGAGAAGAACAGTGAAGAGCTTCAAAAGAACAGGCAGGCTGGTGAATGACTGAGCACGCAGCAGATGTAACTAGAGAAAAGTGTGAAGTTATTCATTTGGTATCAAAAATGGACAGAAACAACTGGCAAAAAAGGCAAAATTCTAAAGGGCTAAATGAGGAAAGAGACCTAGTTGTACGTTGACACAAATTATCGTAGGCAAAAGGACAGACTAAAAAAGCGGTTGATAAAGCACTTAGATACAACAGGGGGGAAAAATAGAAAACTAAGGAAGTTATAGTGAACCAGTACAAAAGATTGGTTAAGAGTTAAGTAGAGAATTCTGAGCCCCATGCTTTCGGAAAGATATGGAGACTTTGGAGAGAGTGCAGAAACCATTCCTCGGAATGGTTCTGGAGATGAGCATAAATTGGAGAAGTTGGGACTGTTCTCCTTGGAGAAGAAATGGTTAAGGGAGATTTGACTGAAGTGCTCAAAATCCTGAAGGGCCTGGAGAGTTGATGTTGAAAAATTGTTTGTATAAGCAGAGGGGTTGACAGCCAGCACCACCAACTTCCTGCCAGTTCACAGGGGGAGGTGGGGTATCAGGTTACTTGCCCATTTTGGCTCTATCAAAGGGTTTAGGTGGCCATTAACAATACGTTGTCCAACCCATCACTTTTTTACCTTTACCAGATGGAGGCCCTCACCAGGTGGGCAACCCAGCAACTTGGCTGCACAGGCTGGTAACAGCCAAGGAGAGTTATTTGCTTTTAGTGCCCCTTGCACCCATCCAAGACAACTTGGGGCGGCACGGTGGCTCAGTGGTTAGCACTGCAGCCTCACAGCGCCAGGGACCCGGGTTCAATTCCAGCCTCGGGTAACTATCTGTGTGGAGTTTGCACATTCTCCCCATGTCTGCGTGGGTTTCCTCTGGGTGCTCCGCTTTCCCCCCACAGTCCAAAAATGTGCAGGCTGGGTGGATCGGCCATGCTAAATTGCCTGTAGTGTTCAGGGGTGTGTGGGTTATAGGGGGATGGGTCTGGGAAGGATGCTCCAAGGGGCAGTATGGACTTGTTGGGCCGAAGGGCCTGTTTCCACATGGTAGGGAATCTAATCTAGTCTAATCTAAACTCCCCATTCCACGCACAAGTCGTATCCCACTTAAACGCTTCTCACCTGGCCTCTCAACTGAACACCCAACGAACACTGGAGCCTGTCAACTGGGCCCTGCCAACACCCTAGACTTACTTTTAGACAGCCCTCAGAACTTCCTCTTCTGGCGTGACTGGCTGCAGTCCCAAGAATGGCCACCAATCAATCCTGGAGCTGCTGGGGCTGCAGAACTGATGGCAATCTGATTGGCTACTGGATCTGGAAGGTGAGTGGGGAGTTTGGATGGGGCAGAGGTCTCGCCCTGAGCCGATGAATGTCCTGCTGAATGTGAAGTGACTGCAGTTCACGCTGGTATTGGTGGAGAAACATACCCAAATAACCCTTCAGGTGACAGGATGGAAAGCTCCACAAACAGAAAAACCCCATCCCGTGCAAAAACTCTTTTGTGAAGTGACTGATGGTGAAGTGGAGCATTCTGCCTGAGGGTGCAATGGAGGCAGCTTCAAACATTGCTTTCTGGATGACTATCAGAGTAGAACAAATCTGCAGGTCGATGGTGTAATGTCAGGGAAGTGGAGATTGGTGAATTGCTATCACCGAGAGCAGGAACACAGACATGGGGGTGCTGAATGGCCTCTTTCTACATTTTTTTAACACTTGTGGGACTGGACATCATTGGCTGTCAGCATTTATTATTCAGCCCAACTAGTGACTGATAATAACTGAGTGGCTTGCTGGCCATTTCGGAGGGCATCTGAGAGTCAACCACATTGCTGTGGCTCTGTAGTCACCTGTAGACCAAACCAGTTGAGAATTGTAGATTTCCTTCCATGAAGGTCATCAGTGAGCTAGATGGGCTTTTTAAATAACCGATAATAATTTCACGGCCATCATAGATTCTTAATTCCAGAGATTTTTTTAACCATTCTCTGACATAACTTCTATAAAAAAAACAATTGGAGGGAGGGTCACATCATGCTCTTACTGTGTCCGTGAGTTGGTCTGAGGCTAGCAAACTTGCAGTGTGTAACTCACCTCTTGACTCCATAAAGCCTGTCCACCATCTATAAGGCACAAGTCAGGAATAAGATGGATTACTCTACACTTGCCTGGATGAGTGCAACATTCAAAATGCTTGACACCATCCAGGACAAAATATCCTGCTTGATTGGCACCACATCCACATGCATTCACTCCCTTCACCACCAAGGCTCAGTGGCAGCAGTCTGTACCATCTATAAACTGCACTGCAGAAATTCACCAAGATTCCTTAGACAGCACCTTCCAAAACCATAACCACTTCCATCTAGAAGGACAAGGGCAGCAGATACATGGGTACATCGCCACCTTTACACTCCTCTCCAAGCCACTTACCAGCCTGAATTGGAAATATATCGCCGTTCCTTCACTGTCACTGGGTTCTGGAAACCCCTCCCTCACACCCTAGTGGTTCAACCTACAGCACATCGACTATGGTGGTTCAAGAAGGCAGCTCATCAACACCTTCTTGAGGACAATTTCGTGATGGGTAATAAATGCTGGCCCAGACATCAATACACACATCACACACAATTATTGATGGGTAATAAATGCTGACCCAGACAGCAATGCACACGTCACACAAATGAATAAAAATGATTAAAAATAAAAATACAAAATACTCTCCTCCTTTGTCACCCTGTCCTTAAGGAAAACCAGAAGTGTTTATATTTCTATATTTAGGGCAGCACGGTGGCTCAGTGGTTAGCACTGCAGCCTCACAGCACCAGGGACCCAGGTTCGATTCCAGCCTCGGGTGACTGTCTGTGTGGAGTTTGCACATTCTCCCCGTGTCTGCCTGGGTTTCCTCCGGGTGCTCTGCTTTCCTCCCACAGTCCAAAGATGTGCAGGCTAGGTGGATCAGCCATGCTAAATTGCCCGTAGTGTTCAGGGGTATGTGGGCTACAGGAGGATGGGTCTGGGTGGGTTGCTTCAAGTGGCGGTGTGGACTTGTTGGGCCGAAGGGCCTGTTTCCACACTGTAGGGAATCGAATCTAATCTTCTCTATAGTTCCAGGAATCAAGCAGATAAAATAGACCCGATGGCATCGTGCATTCTGTCAGGGTGAATATTCTATACTGAAGGCTTTGGTAAATATTATGAGCAAGCATGAGTAAATCCTTTTTTCCACTGTATTTCCTGTTGTGCCATTTCATCAAAGTTAACCTTTCAAAGGTGTTGAAGAAAATTACATTTATATAATGTCTTTAACATTCTCAGCATTTGCAGTCAATGTACTTGTGAAGTGCAGTCATTGTAATAGCAAGGCAAAGGCAGATAAAGTGTTAGGCCTCAAATCCAGCTTGGTTTGATTGATGGAAACTGGATGGACTGGCTAATTGATGTATTTATTTCCTATGGTTGGAATCTTCCGTTCTCAGATACAAATATTATAAATTGTTGTGATCAAAAAGTTGGCATTCTTGCATTTTGTCCTGATGAATGCATGATAACAACTTCCAGCGAACTACCCTTATCTTCAGCAAGACTTTAGTTTTGTCTCATTAAGTAATTTACAATGTAACACCTAACAGGATTTTTTGTGCGTATTGAATTCTAGTCGATAAAAGAATTCCAGGAACAGGGTTAGGCCCTGCCGCATCTTCACCATCCCCCCAGACCTCCCACTGACTGAGGACGAACGGTCAGTCCTGAGCAAGGGGCTCACCTTTGTCCCCCTACAACCACACATCAACGAATACCAGTCACGGTCGGACATAGAGCAGTTTTTCCGCCGTCTTCGCCTCCATGCCTACTTCTTCAACCGGGAACCTAACCCTCCCTCCACTGACCCCTTCACCCGCTTCCAACACAAGTCCTCCTCCTGGACACCACCCCCAGGCCTCCTACCCTCCCTCGACCTCTTCATCTCTAACTGCCGTCGAGACATTAACCGCCTCAACCTCTCCACCCCTCTCACCTCTCCCCCGCAGAACGGGCAGCCCTCTGCTCCAACTCCAACCTCACCATCAAACCCCCAGACAAGGGAGGCGCAGTGGTATGGCGCATTGACCTGTACATCGCCGAGGCCAGACGCCAACACTCCGACACCAACTCCTACCGCCTCCTCGATCATGACCCCACACCCGAGCACCAAACCATCATCTCCCACACCATTCACGACCTCATCACCTCAGGGGACCTCCCACCCACAGCCTCCAACCTCATTGTTCCCCAACCCCGCACGGCCCGTTTCTATCTCCTTCCCAAAATCCACAAACCTGCCTGCCCTGGTCGACCCATTGTCTCAGCCTGCTCCTGCCCCACCGAACTCATCTCCACCTATCTGGACTCCATTTTCTCCCCTTTGGTCCAGGAACTCCCCACCTACGTCCGTGACACCACCCACGCCCTCCACCTCCTCCAGGACTTCCAATTCCCTGGCCCCCAACACCTCATATTCACCATGGACGTCCAGTCCCTGTACACCTGCATTCCGCATGCAGATGGCCTCAAGGCCCTCCGCTTCTTCCTGTCCCACAGGCCCGACCAGTCCCCCTCCACCGACACTCTCATCCGCCTAGCTGAACTCGTCCTCACACTCAACAACTTCTCTTTTGACTCCTCCCACTTCCTACAGACTAAGGGGGTGGCCATGGGCACCCGCATGGGCCCCAGCTATGCCTGCCTCTTTGTAGGTTACGTGGAACAGTCCCTCTTCCGCACCTACACAGGCCCCAAACCCCACCTCTTCCTCCGGTACATTGATGACTGTATCGGCGCCGCCTCTTGCTCCCCAGAGGAGCTCGAACAGTTCATCCACTTCACCAACACCTTCCACCCCAACCTTCAGTTCACCTGAGCCATCTCCAGCACATCCCTCACCTTCCTGGACCTCTCAGTCTCCATCTCAGGCAACCAGCTTGTAACTGATGTCCATTTCAAGCTCACCGACTCCCACAGCTACCTAGAATACACCTCCTCCCACCCACCCTCCTGCAAAAATTCCATCCCCTATTCCCAATTCCTCCGCCTCCGCCGCATCTGCTCCCACGATAAGATATTCCACTCCCGCACATCCCAGATGTCCAAGTTCTTTAAGGACCGCAACTTGCCCCCCACAGTGATCGAGAACGCCCTTGACCGCGTCTCCCGTATTTCCCGCAACACATCCCTCACACCCTGCCCCCGCCACAACCGCCCTAAGAGGGTCCCCCTCGTTCTCACACACCACCCTACCAACCTCCGGATACAACGCATCATCCTCCGACACTTCCGCCATTTACAATCCGACCCCACCACCCAAGACATTTTTCCATCCCCTCCCCTGTCTGCTTTCCGGAGAGACCACTCTCTCCGTGACTCCCTTGTTCGCTCCACACTGCCCTCCAACCCCACCACACCCGGCACCTTCCCCTGCAACCGCAGGAAATGCTACACTTGTCCCCACACCTCCTCCCTCACCCCCATCCCAGGCCCCAAGATGACATTCCACATTAAGCAGAGGTTCACCTGCACATCTGCCAATGTGGTATACTGCATCCACTGTACCCAGTGCGGCTTTCTCTACATTGGGGAAACCAAGCGGAGGCTTGGGGACCGCTTTGCAGAACACCTCCACTCAGTTCGCAACAAACAACTGCACCTCCCAGTCGCAAACCATTTCCATTCCCCCTCCCATTCTCTAGATGACATGTCCATCATGGGCCTCCTGCACTGCCACAATGATGCCACCCGAAGGTTGCAGGAACAGCAACTCATATTCCGCCTGGGAACCCTGCAGCCAAATGGTATCAATGTGGACTTCACCAGTTTCAAAATCTCCCCTTCCCCAACTGCATCCCTAAACCAGCCCAGTTCGTCCCCTCCCCCCACTGCACCACACAACCAGCCCAGCTCTTCCCCCCCACCCACTGCATCCCAAAACCAGTCCAACCTGTCTCTGCCTCCCTAACTGGTTCTTCCTCTCACCCATCCCTTCGTCCCACCCCAAGCCGCACCCCCAGCTACCCACTAACCTCATCCCACCTCCTTGACCTGTCCG
This sequence comes from Stegostoma tigrinum, assembly GCF_030684315.1. NCBI lineage: Eukaryota > Metazoa > Chordata > Chondrichthyes > Orectolobiformes > Stegostomatidae > Stegostoma > Stegostoma tigrinum. Next base: position 54,852,278 of record NC_081367.1, read on the forward strand.
TCTTCCCTGGACTGACCTATCCCCTCCCTACCTCCCCACCTATACTCTCTCCACCTATCTTCTTTACTCTCCATCTTCAGTCCGCCTCCCCCTCTCTCCCTATTTATTCCAGTTCCCTCTCCCCATCCCCCTCTCTGATGAAGGGTCTAGGCCCGAAACGTCAGCTTTTGTGCTCCTGAGATGCTGCTTGGCCTGCTGTGTTCATCCAGCCTCACATTTTATTATCTTGGAATTCTCCAGCATCTGCAGTTCCCATTATCTCTCTCCAGGGACAGGGGCTTATCTTTTGGTTCCCTACCTAAACTGCAGTATCCCTGATGGAAAGGCTATGGGCTACATCTATTTGTGGAAAAGGCCCAACTCCACCCAAATTGTTGACAAGGTTAAACTGCTTGCTCCTGGCATGCAGGAAGGAGTGCTGCTGGCTTGGACATAGGAGATAGCTCCTGTTGGAATGTGCAATGTCAAGTTTCAGCATTAGCTTTCTGTGACCAGCCCCAAGGCTGCATTGAGTTTGCTGAGTTCATCCAGATTCAGCAGCAATTTACCCACTACAACAGGCTCCTGCATTCCTGCATTAGGAAGAGGAACTTGTTTGAGTGGGGCTTTCCTCTGTTAAAAGGGAGTGCGAAATGTCTTTAATGAGAATTTAATTAAAATCTCACAATACCTGAGATACAGCAGAAATCTCCAAGCACCTCTCAGCAATGTTGCGATGGGGTTGGTGAAATAAACCCCCTTCCTAAGGCCTGTGTTCCAACCGCTGTGGAAAGTTTCTAATGGGTAAGATGAAGAAAATATGTCAATTGTAAACCTGATGTGGTTTACAGGCCAGAGGCAATATCAACTTCAAACTCTGCTCACTGCGCAGACTGAAGTGAATGAGTAAACTGCAAGGGTTTCAATTTGGCTGTACTGCCACTCCTTCGTATATGACACAGCTTTCAGATGTTGCATCCACTGCAGAGAAAACCAAAAAGTGAATTCATATTTTTGGCTTTAATAGCCTCACCTCGGATTATTGTGCCGAATGAATTGGTATTAAAGTTTACAGAGATCCTAAGAGCTTCTCTTCGTCTGGAAACTATGACTGCCACTTCCATATGATTTAGAATTCAAAAATCATTTCAGTGAAAAGCTGCCATCAATGTGAATTCAAGATAAGAAGGTGTAGAGCTGGATGAACACAGCAGGCCAAGCAGGATCAGAGGAGCAGGAAGGCTGACGTTTCCGGCCAAAACCCTTCTTCAGAAATGGGGGAGGGGAAAGGCGTTCCAACATAAATAGGGAGGGGGGGTCAGATAGAAGATGTATAGAGGAGAAGATAGGTTGAGAGGACTCAGACAGATCAAAGAGGTGGGGATGGAGCCAAAAAAGGTGAGTGTAGGTGGGGAGTTATGGAGGAGATAGATCAGTCCAGGGAGGATGGACAGGTCAAGGGGGTGGGATGAGGTTAGTGGGTAGGAGATGGGGGTAGGGCTTGAAGTGGGAGGAGGGGAGAGGTGGGAGGCAGGACAGGTTAGGGAAGGGGGTACGAGCTGGGCTGGTTTTGGGATGCAATAGGGGGAGGGGAGATTTTGTAGCATGTCAAGTCCACATTGATACCATTGGGCTGCAGGGTTCCCAAGCAGAATATGAGTTGCTGTTCCTGCAACCTTCGGGTGGCATCATTGTGGCACTGCAGGAGGCCCAGGATGGACATGTCATCTGAAGAATGGGACGGGGAATTGAAATGGTTCGTGACTGGAAGGTGCAGTTTTTTGGTGCAAACCGAGCGTAGGCGTTGTGCAAAGCGGTCCCCAAGTCTCTGCTTGGTTTCCCCGATGTAGAGGAGGCCACAACAGGAACAGCAGTTGCAGTAGGGGCGGCACGGTAGCTCAGTGGTTAGCACTGCAGCCTCACAGCGCCAGGAACTTGGGTTTGATTCCAGCCTCGGGCGACTGTCTGTCTGGGGTTTGCACATTCTCCCTGTATCTGCCTGGGTTTCCTCTGAGCCCTCTGGTTTCCTCCCACAGTCCAAAGATGTGCAGGCTAGGTTGATCGGCCGTGCTAAATTGCCCTTAGTGTTCATGGGTGTGTGAGTTTTAGGGGAATGGGTCTGGGTGGGATGTTTCAAGGGATGGTGTGGACTTGTTGGGCTGAAGGGTTTCCACTCTGTAGGGAATCAAATCTCAGTATATCACATTAGCGGATGTGCTGGTGAATATCTGCTTGATGTGGAAAGTCTTCTTGGGGCCTGGGATGGAGGTGAGGGGGGAGGTGTAGGGGCAGGTGTAGCGGGTTGCAGGGAAAAGTGCCAGGTGTGGTGGGGCTGGAGGGGAGTGTCGAGCGGACAAGGGAGTCCCAGACAGAGTGTTCCCTCCGGAAAGCATATAAGGGTGGGGAGGGAAAAATGTCTTCGGTAGTGGAGTAGGATTGCAGATGGCAGAAGTGTCAGAGCATGATGCGTTGGATCCGGAAGTTGGTGGGGTGGCACGTGAGGACAAGGGGATTTCTGTTTTGGCTGTTATTGCGGGGAGGGGGTGTGAGGGATGAGTTGCGGGAAATGCGGGAGACACAGTCAAGGGGGGTAAGTTGCACTCCTTGAAAAACAAGGACATCCGGGATGTCCAGGAGTGGAATGCCTCTTCTGGGGAGCTGATGCTGCAGAGGCGAAGGAATTGGGAATAGGGGATGGCTTTTTTGCAGGAAGGTGGGTGAGTGGAGGTGTATTCTAGATAGCTGTGGGAGTCGGTGGGCTTGAAATGGACATCGGTTTGTAGGTGGTTGACCAAAATGGAGACGGAGAGGTCCAGGAAGGAGAGAGTGGTATGAGAGATGGTCCAGGTGAACTTAAGGTTGGAGTGGAAGGTGTTGGTGAAGCAGATGAACTGTTCAAACTCCTCATGGGAGCATGAGGCGGCGCTGATACAGTCATGAATGTAACAGAGGAAGAGGTGGGATTTAGGGCCAGTGTACGTACGGAAGAGGGATTGTTCCACGTAACCTATGAAGAGGCAGGCGTAGCTTGGCCCATGCGGGTACCCATGGCCACCCCCTTTGCCTGTAGGAAGTGGGAGGAATTGAAAGAGAAGTTGTTGAGGGTGAGGACGAGTTCAGCTAAGCGGATGAGGGTGTCAGTGGAGGGGGACTGGTTGGACCTGTGGGACAGAAAGAAGTGGAGGGCCTTTAGGCCATCTGCATGGGGAATGCAGGTGTATAGGGGCTGGACGTCCATGGTGAAAATGAGGTGTTGGGGACCGGGGAATTAGAAGTTCTGGAGGAGGTGGAGGGCGTGGGTAGTGTCATGGATGTAGGTAGGGAGTTCCTGGACCAATGGGGAGAAAATGGAGTCCAGATAGGTGGAGATGATTTCGGTGGGGCAGGAGCAGGTGGAGACAGTGGGTCAACCAGGGGCAGTTAGGTTTGTGGGTTTTGGGAAGGAGATAGAAGTGGGTGGTGTGGGGTTGGGGAACGATGAGGTTGAAGGCTGTGGGTGGGAGGTCACCTGAGGCGATGAGGTTATGGATGGTTTGGGACATGATGATTTGGTGGTCGGGGCGGGGCGTCATGATCAAGGTGGCAGTAGGATGAGGTGTCGGAGAGTTGGCATCTGGCCTCAGCGATGTAGAGGTTACACATCAATGTGAATTCATTTGTTCCAAAAAGTTGGCAAAAAACGCTCCATAAATTAAAGATCAAAATTCAATTTTACTGGAACCACTTTAATTTTTCAAAATGAAAGGTCAAGTCACTAACAGGAAAACTAATCAAGCTTCAAAAGTGGTGAGAAATCATCATTTTACCTTCTCTTAGGTTTGAAAGTGATGAATTCTGAGCGAGAGGTAAATGTGAGATGGAAGACTTCCCTTACTATACCACCCAGTCTAATCTCCTTTTCTCTGTCACTGTGTGTACTCTTTGACATACCAGCTGGACTAATCCCAAACTCCCTGCATGCTTTAATATCACACCCAGTCTGATCCCAATCTCTGCACACTTCTACATCCCGCTCAGTCTTATTTGCTTCCCCCTCACTGCCCCCATATGCTATTGTGTTTAATCTTTCCTTTCACAAGCCACTATTTTATTATGTTTTAAAAATGACTTGTGCGCTCTAAGTTTCCATTTCATGGATAATTTCTTTTTCTTTAACTGATCTGAACAGTTTAATTCTTTAACTATTCTGCATCTTGCCATGTTGTTTTTTCTCTCTATTAAAGGAAGTGTTGCTGCCATTGCTAAGAAATAGAATAAACTTTCACATTGTGGATCATTGCTGAGCCTGAGAGAGAGAGAGAGAGAGAGAGAGAGAGAGAGAGAGAGAGAGAATCAAATCTTATTGAGTTGGTTCAAATCCAGGTACTGAGATGAAACAAGAAGTTTAGATGCTGCACTGCAAACTGTAGATTCCCCAGAGTCACCTATGCTGGGATAACAGGTATCAAGGAAAATCCCTGGGCCACATTTCTATTCTTTTTGTTGGAGATAGTCATTGCCATTGTCACATGTCAGCCTGAGACTAAACATTGTCCGCGTCTTGTTGCTTAATGAAACAGACTGCTTCAGTATCCAAGGAGTCGTGAATGGTGCTAAGGTCTGGAAAATGGTATGTGAAGCCCCCTTTGGATATCCTCTCTTTTCACTGTGATTGGGAATTGACAAGATTCCATTCCAAAAACAAGACTACAAGAAGCTGTCATGGAAGTGCTAGTCCTGGCAAGTGTCCAGATGATCCTACACCAGAAGCTGGGAATGCCAGATCCAGAAAGTGTTGAACATACAAGTGTATGAACAAGGAACAAGACTAGGCCATTTCACCCCTCAAGACTCTGCGGCCATTTAGTAAGATCACGGTGACCTGTTTGTAACTTCAACCCCGCATTTTTACCTACCCCCGATAACCTTTAACCCTCTTTTTAACCATTTCTGCCTTGAAAAGTATTTGAAGACTTTACTTCCACTATGTTTTGGTGAATAGAGTTTCAAAGTCTCATGACCCTCTGTGAGGAAACCTGTCTCATCATCTATTTTAAATTGGTGACCCTCACTGTTAAACAGTGGCCTCTGGTTCTAGATTGTCCCACAAGAGGAAACATCCTCATCACATCTATCCTGTCAAGAAATGGTCAGGATCGTATGTGTTTCAATCAATCTGCCTCTTTCTCTCCTAAACTCTGGTGGGGACAAGTCTACTCTATCTATCGTTCCCTCATAAAACAGTCCACCCATTCCAGATATTAGTCTGGTAACCCTTCTCCGAGCTGCTTCCAACTCACTATTGTTTTTTTTCAAAATAAGGTGACTATTGCTGTGCACAGCACTCTACAAGCAGTCTCACTAGTGCTTTGTACAAACGAGAGGTAGCCTCGCTACTTTATGTCTGGCTCATTCCATGAGGAGTCAGGAATCTCTCGCCACAGACCAGTGGATATGGGAACCAACAAATCATTGCTTGTTTTCAGAAGGGATTCTCCCAGGAAATCGCAGTGCCAGTGACTACCTCAACCTAACACTCCACTGGCCGTATGCAAGTAAATTTAGTCCAGCCAAATGCCTCCCAGCACTGTTGGGAAATTAATCCATCTATCCTGTCTCGAGAGGATACCATTTATCTTTATCTATCTCATTGGAGTGCTGTTAAGGCCACTTTGAGATTCCCAATCCAATCCGCTGAGCCCTGGCGGTCTCATATTCACTGGGCACTGGCAGACTAGGTCAAGCTCAGGGTGAACTAATGTCTGACTGTGATAATCCTGAAATGCCCCAATGCATTGTGACTCTATAGGTGCAGAAACAGACCAGCAGTTGTCGTGTCCCAGGTTCCTGTGCTCATTTAACCCTTCACACACCAGCTGTGGAACGCACTCAACCAGACACTCACTGGTCCAGCGAAAGACATGAGCTGACAGCATGCTGCACATACCTGTCTAACTAGTAGCTATTTTCATAGCTCAGTCAAAGTCCTATTGGACAACAGCTGTGGCAGAACAAGCAGCCTGTGCCAGAGAAGCTGGTGTATGATTGTTAGTCTGGCTAATATAACTGAAGCTTTGAGGATAAAAACACCGTATGAACTCTACACGGTCATGATGCATTCTGCTGGAACATTGTCCATGTTTGCAGTTTGCAGTTCAATACTTACACAAACAGTGCTCAGAAAATAGAAAATCAAAGCATTCCTGGTGATTTTTGCCCTGTTTTGGGTGTGAAAGGGTAAAATTCAATGTTTGTGCAGTTACACCCATCATGTGATTGAAATTCTTCCAAAGGCTGCCCTTCTTAATTTTCAAATTTTTTTTTCAGTAAACAGGCTGCACCTGTCCCAGATCAGGCTGGATAAAGTTGCAGTGATGCTCCCAGTTGGAAAATGTGCTTGTGCCCAGCTCATTTGTTCTACATTTCAGCTGTTAATCCAAACAGCTGCAGCTGCAGGAAATGAGAGGATAATGCCAATGTGTGGACAAGAGGGGGCAGTGTTGGCAGCGATTCACAGCCAAATCAGACACAAACTCAATCTGTCAGACTCAAGGAACTCAGCTCAGCGAACTCTCTCAAAAATGAGAATCAGCAGAGTGGGCTGATGAGAACTCCAAGACATAAAGAACACAATGGAGTAAATCTCATTGAAACAGACTAAACACAAGGGCACATTCCTGCCACACTCACACATTGGGCATGCTTTTGCTGAGGGGTGGGGGGACATATAAAATCTGTCAGATGGTGAGGCACTGTCATCCTGCCTACTCCCATCTCAGTTACCACGATGTAGGTTGTGAATAAGGTTCCAAATAATCCAGCCTTTGTCCTGTTGAGGCCCCATAAAGTGGCCAATCATTGATAATTGACATCCTTCCTCCTGTTGCCACTGCTATAGTGCGCTGGGCAGTGCCAGGCAGGCAACAGCAGCAAGGAGGTGGAGTACATCATTCAGTGAGAGACACCTGCACATCAGAGTCACCAACATCCCCCAGAAGATGCTGCCACCCTGTATATTGTGCTTCCAAAGTCTGTAATAAGGTCATATTTAAATTGTTGGCACAGTGTTGTGTGTGTGTGTGTGTGTGTAAGTGAACCTGTGTGGGTGAGTGAATGTATGTAAGTGTGTGTGAGTGAGTTAGTGTGAGCACAAAAAAGTGTGTGAATGCCTGTGTGTGGGTGAATGAATGTGAGTGAGTTAGTGTGTGTGGGTGAGTGAATATGTATGAGAGTGTAAGCGTGTGTGAGTGAGTTAGTGTGAGCACACGGATGTGTGTGAATGACTGTGTGTGGGTGAATGAATGTGACTGAGTGAGTTAGTGTGTGGGTGAGTGAATGTGTGTGAGAGAGTGACTGTGTGTAAATGAGTCATTGCGAGTGCAGGAATGTGGGAGAGTGAATGAGTGTGTGTGTGTCAGTGAATGTATGTGAGTCAGTGTCTGAGTGAGTTGTGTGTGAGTGAGTGACTAAATATGTGTCAATGAGTGAGTCAGTGTGAGTGAATGTGTGTAAATAAGTGTGTGAGTGTGTGTGTAAGAGAGTGACTGAGTATGTGTGTGTGTGAATACGTGTGTTCCTATAGAGGTGTAGATGTTTAAATGTTTACATAACCACCTTTACAGTGAATGAGTTTCAGACTCTCACAACTATGTGGATGAAAAAAAAATCTTCAGCTATTCTGCTGGCCTTCAACTTCAACTTAAACCCATGCCCTGGTAGTTGACCCCTCTACTAATAGAAAAAGTCCTGTCCTCCCTTTCAATGCCCTTTGTAATCTTACACACCCCTGTTTGGTCCCCTTTCAATCTTCACTGCTTTACAGCATATAACTCCAGCCTTTCCAACCATAGCTCAGATACTGTGGCCCAGGCAGCATCCTGGTAAATCTCATCAATTATCTATGGTTAAAAGGGAAATTAATAAAAAGAATTAAAATTCTGCCCAAACAGCATTATTGTCAACTTTTAGGAATGTAAGACAAACCTTCTGGAGTTTTTGCAAATGTTATTTGTAGCATAGAGAAAGGGGAACTAATGGACGTTGTGTATTTGGATTTTCAGAAAGTGTTTAATAGGGTCCCACATTGGATGGTAGTAAACAAAACTAGAGTGTATTGACTTGGGGGCAAACGTATTTATGTGAATTGAAGATTGGGCAACAGAACCAGAGAGTAGGAATAAACAATTCATTTTTAAGATGGTGGGCATCAGTGGGTGGCCGACAGTTGGTGTTAATAATGCAAGGGTCAATACTAGGGCCACAGCTATCATACCCTTTAAAAATGATTTGGATGTGGAGATAAATTCTAATATTTCCAAATTTATTGAGGATAACAGGTTGGACAGAAATGTAAATTGTGAGGAAAATGCAAGGGTACTTCAAGGGGACTTGGATGGACAAAATGAAGAGGCTAGAACATGGCAGATGGAATATAGTGTGAGTAGTATGAGATTATAGATTTGGTAGGGAGAAACAGTAAGGTAGGACATCTCTCAAGTTGTGAAGCTTTGGGTGGTGTGGGTTTCCAAAAGAATTTGGGGCCGGTGTCCAGGAATCACTATAACATTATGATGGTGTTCATCGGGAGGGGGTTTGAGTACAGGTGGAAAGGTTCACAGTAGTTGTTTTAGAACCTCGATGAAACCACTCCTGGAGTATTAGTCCAGAAATTCTCATTCCTGTCCGAATAACTTTGACTGAGTGTAATACTCTTTCAGATTATCCAATTTTGTAGAACATAGAAAATAGAACAGTCCAGCACGTTACAGGCCCTTTGGCCCATGATGTTGTGCCAGCCCATTGTCCTAGGCATTTGACAAGGTGCCACACCAAAGGCTGATACATAAGATAAAGTCGTACGGTATTACAGGTAAGGTAATGGCATGGATAGAGGATTGGTTGACGAGTAGAAAGCAAAGAGAAGGGTAAATGGGTCTTTTTCTGATTAGCGATCAGTGGCTAGTGGTGTGCCTCAGGGATCAGTGTTGGGACTACAATTGTTTATAATTTACATAGATGATTTAGAGTTGGCGGTGTGTCAAAATTTGCAGATGACACTAAGGTGAGTGGTAGAGCAAAGTGTGCAGAAGACACCAAAAGTCTAGAGGGATACAGATAGTCTAAGTGAGTGGGTAAAGGTCTGGCAGATGGAGTACAATGTTGACAAGTGCGAGATCATCCATTTTGGTAGAAATAACAGCAAAATGGTCCGTGTTTTAATTGGTAAAAATTGCAGCATGCTGCTGTGCAGAGGGACTAGGCTGTCTGTGCATGAATCACTAAAAGTAGGATTGTAAGTGCAGCAGGTAATTAAAAAAGCAAATGGAATTTTGTCTGCCATTGGTAGAGGGATGGAGTTTAAAAACAGGGAGGCTATGCTGCTGCTGTATATGTAGAGTACTAGAGTACACACCTAGAGTACTATGTGCAGTTTTGGTCTCCTTACTAGAGAAGGGGTATACTAGCACAGGAGGGGGTGCAGAGGAGATTCACTCAGTTGATTCCAGAGTTGAGAGGGTTGGATTATGAGAAGCGACTGAGTAGGCTGGGATTATACTTATTGGAATTCAGAAGAATGAGGGGAGATCTTATAGAAACGAATAAGATTATGAAAGGAATAGATAAGGTGGAGGCAGGGAGGTTGTTTCCACTAGCAGGTGAAACTAGGACTAGAGGGTATCACCTCAAAATAAGGGGAAGCAGATGTAGGACTGAGGTCGGGACGAACTTCTTCACCCAAAGGGTTGTGAATCTGTGGAATTGCCTGTTCAGTGAAGCGGTTGAAGCTATCTCGCTGGATGTTTCTGAGGCAAGGCTAGATAAATTTTTGACCAGTAAAGGAATGAAGGGTTATGGTGAGCGGATGGGTAAGTGGAGCCGAGTCTCAAAACGATCAGCCATGATCTTATTAAGTGGCGGGGCAGGATCGAGGGGCCGGATTGCCTACTCCTGCTCCTAGTTCTTATGTTCTTATGTACTCTAAGATCAAACTACCCTGCACACCCTACATTTTATTATTGTCCATGTGCCTAGCCAAGAGTCGCTTAAATGTCCGTAATGTATCTGACTCCACTACCATCGCTGGCAGGACATTCCACACACTCATCACTCTGTATAAGTAACCTACCTCTGACATCTCTCCTATACCTTCCTCCAATCACCTTCCAATTATGCCCCCTTGTATTAGTCAATTCTGCCCTGGAAAAAAAGTCTCTGGCTATCCACTCTATCTAAGCCTGTCATCATTTCATACACTTCCATCAAATAAGGTCTCATCCTTCTTCACTCCAATGAAAAAAGCCCTAGCTCCGCCAACCTTTCCTCATAAGACTTGCCCTCCAGTCCAGGCAGCATCCTGGTAAAGCTCCTCTGCACCCTCTCGAAAGCTTCCACATTCTTCCTATAATGAGACAACCAGAACTGAACACAATATTCCAAGTGTGGTGTAACCAGCGTTTTACAGATCTGCAGGATAACCTCGCAGCTCTTAAACTCAATTCCACTGCCAACGAAAGCCAACACATCACACACTTTCTTAACAACCCTATCAGCTTGGGTGGCAACTCTGAGGGAACTATGGATGCGGAATTCAAGATCCCTCTGTTCCTCCACACTGCCAACAATCTTATCATTACCCCTGCATTCTGCATTCAAATTCGACCTTCCAAAATGAATCACTTTACACTTTTCTGGGTTGAACTTTCCTGTTGGAGACTTTTCCGATCAGATTTCGGAGCTGGTCCTGTCCTGAATATATTCATTGGAGATAATGAGAAGGTGATCAAACAGGTAGATGAGAGTAAACCAGTTGAAGTGGTGTGTATGGATTTCAGTAAGGTGTTCGATAAGGTTCCCCACAGCAGGCTATTGTACAAAATGCGGAGGAATGGGATTGTGGGGATATAGCAGTTTGAATTGGAAACTGGCTTGCTGAAAGAAGACAAAGGGTGGTAGTTGACGGGAAATGTTCATCCTGGAGACCAGTTACTAGTGGTGTACCACAAGGGTTGGTGTTGGGTCCACTGCTGTTTGTCATTTTTATAAATGACCTGGATGAAGGCGTAGAAGGATGGGTTAGTAAATTTGCAGACGACACTAAGGTCAGTGGAGTTGTGGTTAGTGATGAAGGATGCAGTAGGTTGCAGAGAGACATAGATAACCTGCAGAGCTGGGCTGAGAGGTGGCAAATGGAGTTTAATGCAGACAAGTGTGAGGTGATGCACTTTGGTAGGAGTAACCGGAAGGCAAAGTACTGGGCTAATGGTAAGATTCTTGGTAGTGTAGATGAGCAGAGAGATCTCGGTGTCCAAGTACACAGATATTTGAAAGTTGCCACCCAGGTTGACAGGGCTGTTAAGAAGGCATACAGTGTTTTAGCTTTTATTAATAGAGGGATCGAGTTCCGGAACCAAGAGGTTATGCTGCAGCTGTACAAAACTCTGGTGCGGCCGCACTTGGTGTATTGCGTACAGTTCTGGTCACCGCATTATAAGAAAGATGTGGAAGCTTTGGGAAGGGTGCAGAGGAGATTTACTAGGATGTTGCCTGGTATGGAGGGAAGATCTTACAAGGAAAGGCTGAGGGTCTTGAGGCTGTTTTCGTTAGAGAGAAGAAGGTTGAGAGGTGACTTAATTGAGACATATAAAATAATCGGAGGGTTAGATAGGGTGGATAGGGAGAGCCTTTTTACTAGGATGGTGACGGCGAGCACGAGGGGGCATAGCTTTAAATTGAGGGGTGAAAGATATAGGACAGATGTCAGAGGTGGTTTCTTTACTCTGAGAGTAGTAAGGGAATGGAACGCTTTGCCTGCAACGGTAGTAGATTCGCCAACTTTAGGTACATTTAAGTCAACATTGGACAAGCATATGGACGTACATGGAATAGTGTAGGTTAGATGGGCTTCAGATTGGTATGACAGGTCGGCACAACATTGAGGGCCGAAGCGCCTGTGCTGTGCTGTAATGTTCTATGTTCTATGTTCTATAACTGCGGAGTAATCTGTTCTGGGCTAGAGCAACAATGCAGGCCTGGGTGCATCGCTTCTAATGAGACATGCTGCTGTTTTTCAGCAATTAAAGAACCCAAGGCAACTTTGACAGAGACAGTGACAGAGAACTAGTAAGTGAGAGGATAGGGAAAAAGGTAGGTAGGGGCCAGGTGGGTGAGAGTGGTAGGGAGTCAGGTAAGTGATGGGGTCAGGGAGTCACAGGTGGGTGATGGTGGTAAAGAACCAGGTGGATGAGGGAGTTTGGGAGCCAGATGGGTGATAGTGTTAGGGTGCCAGGTGGATGAGAGGGGAAAGGAACCAGATGGGTGAGGGTGGTATAAAACAGGGTGGGTGAAGGTAGCTGGGTGACAAGTGGGTGACGGAGTTCAGGAACTAGGGGTGGGTGTTGGTGAAGGTGGTAGGGAGTATGGGAGTTAGGAAGCCAAGTGAGTGAGGATGGTAGGGAACAGGGTGGGTGATGGTTTTGGGGAGTCAGGTGGGTGAAGGCAGTCTGGGACTGGGAGGGAGTGGGTAAAAGGGTACCAGGTGTGAAATAGGGGCATAGTGCCAAGTTGGTTAGAAATTTGGGTGCCAGGTGTGTAGGTGTCCCACGTAACTGAAAGTTTAGGAGTACCAGATAAATGGACGATTGCTTAAGGTAGTTTTGTGGTGGGTGAGTAACAGGTCCGGCAGGGTTGGGTCAGATTTGGGGTAGGATCAGTCGAGTCAAGTTGAGGGTGGTAGAGGTGTCACAGGTTGGGGGTTGTAGTTGGGGAGCCAGTGGTAACTTGGGGAATGAGGAAAACAGCAGGTGTTAAATCGTCTTACCTGTATAACTATTAAACTTAGCACCGTTTGGATCTCCACAAAATCTTCAAATTTCACACCTATTTTCAATCTGCACCTTATGTGATATACGCTGCAGGGCTACAGACCATATACAGGAAGATGGGATCAGAAAGGACATCTGGGTGTCAATCAATCAGATGTGTCCAGAGAAGGTGTGAATGGTTGGATAGCGAATGCCTACCATCCACAAGGATGAGAGAGACAAGTGATGGTCAAATTGATAGTTCCTGCTGTTGAAAATATTCTGTCTTTTTGCTGCTGGATCAGAGCTAACTGACAAATACGTCAAGGTGTAGTTTCTGGAAGCAATATCTTCAAATAATATTCTGTTCAAAAGGTGGTGACTTCCTGAGATTCTTGCTCTGTTTACCAACCAATTTCCATGGCTGGTGCCCAGCCTGGAGAAGAGATTGACTCCTGTGAACTTGGCATTCCATTCCTCAAGAGTTGGAATCTCATTTAGGCATTTCTTTAAGGGGAAGTTTCAAAAGCTCAGATCGAGACATACCCTGATTGCACCATCCCCTTCAGTACACCCAAAACTGAACTAAGCGCCAGTCAATGTGATGATTCACATGTCAGATGAGGCCATTGTGCTCTGTCATCCAGTTTACACTTAAGCTTGTTTTGAGTGTGAACGCTATACCTTCTGGGACAGCCAATTGATGGAATTGTGTGGATTGCCACAGCCCACACTCACTTTCCCGGCTCACATTCACTGCCCCAACCTTTATGACATTCCTCTGGAGGAAGACGTAGAAACAATGCTACTGCACCACACTATCCCAGCTCTGACTCTCTGCCCCGGCTCACACGCTCTGCCCCAGCTCACATTCACTGCCCCAGTTCACGTTAATTGACCTAGATCACACTCACTGCCACGGCTCTCACTGCCCCTGCTCACACTCACTGTTCCTGTTCACGCACACTGTTTCAGCTCACTCTCTTTGTCCCAGCTCTCACACTCACTGTCCCTGCTCACTCTCACTGCCGAGATTAGATTCCCTACAGTGTGGAAACAGGCCCTTCGGCCCAACAAGCCCACACCGCCCCTTGAAGCATCTCACCCAGACCCATCCCCCGATAACACACACCCCTGAACACTACGGTTAATTTTAGCATGACCAATTCACCTAACCTGCACATCTTTGGACTGTGGGAGGAAACCAGAGCACCTGGAAGAAACCCACACAGACACGGGGAGAATGTGCAAACTCCACACAGACAGTTACCCGAGGCTGGAATTGAACCTGGGCTCCTGGCGCTGTGAGGCTGCAGTACTAACCACTGAGTCACCGTGCCACCCGAAACCTAGATCACACTCATTGTCCCAGATCACACTCATTGTCCCAGCTCACACTTGTTGCCCTGGCTCACACTTGCTGCCCCCGCTCATTCTCACTGCCCTGCTCACACTCACTGCCCCGACTCATACCCACATCTGACCTGGGAATAACAAGACCGAAGGCACGGGAATGGGGACAAAAGTCATTACTCGGCAACAGAAGTATTGCCAATATAATGGTAAATGAATTCACTGGAAAATCTGAGAGTTAAACCGTTCAAACTCAGACTGTATAAATTAACAGAAACTAAATTTTAAAATGATCCACCACACAGCAGTAACTGGTGATTAGATGGTTTATCTTAATATTATGTAGTTATCCAGATACAGGTAATTACATAGTCACTGAGGTAAACAGATACTTTAACATATAATTACAGCTTGATAATCAGACTGTGAGTCAACAGAGAAATATTTCAATTTTAATTTTCTATTAAATGGGATATATCAGTGCTGAAGAAGTAAATACTTTCTATTTTGTAGGCACACTGTACCCATCAAACACTCCCAGGACTGGCACAGCATGAAGTTAATACACATTGAATCTCCCACTACACTGCCTCTATCAATCATTCCCAGGACTGGCACAGCACGGGGTCAGATAAACAGTAATTCTCTCTCCACACCGTCACCGTCAAACATCCCCAGGACTGGTACAGCACGGGGTTATATACACAGTAAATCTCCATCCACACCGTCACCATCAAACATCCCCAGGACTGGCACAGCACAGGGTTATATACACAGTAAATCTCCCTCCACACCGTCACCATCAAACATCCCCAGGACTGGTACAGCACGGGTTTAGACACACAGTAATTCTCTCTCCACACCGTCACCATCAAACATCCCCAGGACTGGTACAGCACAAGGTTAGACACACAGTAAATCTCTCTCCACATCGTCACCACCAAACATTCCCAGGATGGGTACTGCACAAGGTTAGACACACAGTAAATGTCCCCCAACACTGTCACCAAAAAAAACAGTGCCACAATAGGTTAGATACACAGTAAATAGTATAGGTTAGATGGGCTTGGGATCGGTATGACAGGTCGGCACAACATCGAGGGCCGAAGGGCCTGTACTGTGCTGTAATGTTCTATATCTATATCTATATGTATGCCTAAATTTCACTCCATACTGTGACCATCAAACATTTCCAGTACAGGGACAGGAACATAGAAACTAGGAGCTGCAGTAAGCCAATTGGAGCTTGAAGACAACAAAGTGTGGGGCTGGATGAACACAGCAGGCCAAGCAGCATCTTAGGAGTACAAAATCTGACGTTTCGGGCCTAGACCCTTGATCAGAAAAAAAAAGCCTGGAGCTTCAAGCCTGTTTTACCATTTAATATGATCATGGTTGATCTTCTATCTCACTGCATCTAGTCTATCATGCATAGAATTTTATACGTTTCAATGAGATCTCCTCTCATTGTTCTAAATGCTTGTGCATATAGGCCCAGTCAAGCAAATTTCTCCTCATAGTACGTTCTTGTCATCCACAGTATCAATCCAGTGAACCTCTGCAACACTCTCTTTATAGCAAGAATATCCTTTCTTAGGTAGAGAGAGCAAAATCAAAAATCAATTGGTCTTACCAAGGCCTTGTAGTACTGTAGGAAGACATCAGTAATTCTAAACTCCAATCCTCTTGCAATGAATATCAACAGACAATTTGTCTTGCTCATCACTTGCTGCACCTGTCTGTCTACTTTCATTGATGAATGTACAAAGATACCTAGAATCCTTTGCACATCTATGTTTCCCAGTGTAATACCATTTAAATAATACTCTGACTTTCTGTTTTCCACAATGAAGTCTGTAATTTCACATTTAGCCACATTGTACTTAATCTGCTATGTGTTTGCCCATACACTCAATTTGTCTAATTTACCCTGAAGCCTCTTTGCATCCTCTACAGAAGTGACATCCCTGGCCAGTTTTGTGCCAGCAACAAACTTGGAAATATTGCTTTAAGCTGGCTCAAGGAACAAAGGACAAAGAACGTACAGATCAGGAAAAGATCCTTTGGCCCGCCAAGCTTTGCCAACAGATGATGCCTTTCTAGACTGAAAGCCTTTTCCCTCTACGTTGTTGATATCCCTCTATTTGCTGGTCATTCATGTATCTATTTGTCTCTTAAACCTTGCCATTGTATCCATTGCAAATAACAGGGACTCAGCATTGATCCCTGCAGAACACCACAGGTCACACATCTCCAGTTAGAAAAACACTCTTCCACTGCTACTATCCGTTTTCTATGACAAAGCTAGTTCTGTATCCATCTTACCAGCTCACTGCAGATCCCATGTGATTTTATCTTCTGTATCAGCCTGCCATGAGGGATCTTGTCAAAGGCCTTGCTACTGTCCATGTAAACAATATCCATTGCCCTGCCTGCATCAATCATCTTTGTCATTTTCTCAAAAAAGCTCAATCAAATTTGTGAGACATGGTCTCACTCACTCAAAACCATACTGCCTGTCACTAATAAGTCCATTCTTTTCCCAATGTGAGTAAACGCTGTCCCTAAGGAGCTTCTCCAATAACTTTCCTGCTCTTGACATATGGCTGACCAGCCTGTAATTTCCAGAAGTAACCCTGTTTCCCTTCTTAAACAAAGGAACAGCATTAGCTACTCTCTAGTCCTCCAGGACCTCTCAAGTGATGAAACAGGATACAAAATTTTCATACAAGGCCCCAGAAACTTCCTCTCTCATCACCTTCAGTATTCTGTGATTGATCCCAACAATTCCAGGACCTGCCTACCTTAATACTTTTCAAAACTCATACAATTTCCTCCTGTTTTATATCAATATGCTGTAGAATATTAACATATCCTCCTGAGACCTATCATTCACCATGTCCTTTTCCTTTGTGAATATCATCGCAAAGTCTTTCAGAATCTCATCTATTTCCTCCGGCTCCATGCATAAATGTTCTCCTTTGTCCTTGAGTGAACCTACCTTTTCCCTAACTACCTTCTTCTGCTTATATATGTATAAGCAGATTTTCCTTAATCCTGTTTGCCAAGGTCATTTTGTGGTCTCTGTTAGTCCTTTTAACTCCTTATTTAAGTTCTTTCCTGCTATCTTTGTATCCTTCAAATGGTCTATCTGCCTTCAGCTTCCTAAACTTCATGTATGCTTCCTTTATCTTTTTGACTAAACTCATAATTTCTCTTGTCATCCAAGTTTCCCGAAACTTGCCAAGCTTATCCACAGGAACATACTGGTCCTGCACTCTGATCGACTGGCCTTTAAAAGATTCCCACATGGCAGATGTGGATTTACCCTTAATAACAAAGTGTGAAACTGGATGAACACAGCAGGCCAAGCAGCATCGTAGGAGCGTGCTCCTAAGATGAAGATGCTGCTTGGCCTGCTGTGTTCAGCCAGCTTCACACTTTGTTATCTTGGATTCTCCAGCATCTGCAGTTCCCATTATCTCTGGATTTACCCTTAAACAGCCACTCCTGATCTACATACCCTATTTCCTGCCTAATATTGTCATAATTAGCCTTCCTCCAACTTTCAACTGAGGACAACTGTTAACCTTATCCATAAGTAACTTAAGACTTGTGGAATTATGGTTACTGTCCTTAGAATAGTCCCCCTTCTGAAACATTAATCATATGGCTAAGCATGCTCCCAAATAGCCAGTCTAGCATAGCTCCTTCTTTAGTTTGACTATTAACATTTCGCTTCAAGAAATCCCCTTGGATGCATTGAAAAGAATTATCCTCATCCAAGCCCCTGTCACTAAGAGAGACTCAGTCAATATAAGGAAAGTTAAAATTACCCACCACAACCCATTTGTTTTTACGTTTTTCATATCTTGCCCACATATCTGTTCCTCAATTTCCTGCTGACTGTTGGGAAGCCTGTAGTACAATCCCATCAAAGTGACTGTACCCTTCCTATTTCTGAGTTCTACCCACATGGCCTCACTGGATGAACACCCCCCACCCTGCCACACTGCATGGTGTCCTCCCTCCATACACCTGTGATACTCTCCCTTATCAGTAATGCTACTGCACAACCTTTTTTACATCCCTCTCTATCTTGCCTAAAACATATATATCCTGAAATGTTAGCCTGCCAGTCTTAGACAGCCTCTCTGAAACCAAATCTGTGTAATAGCTACAACATTACAGTTATATGTGCTAATCAAAGCTGTAATTTCATCCTTACTTTGCCTGTTACTCCTCACATAAAACAAGTACACTTCAGATTGCCAATCCTGCCATGTTCACTCACTTTTCCCTATCTGTTAGTATAGATTGGAATCATAGAATCCCTAAAGTGCGGAAAGAGGCCATTTGGCTCGTCAATTCTGTGCTGACCCTCCAAAGAGCATCTTGTCCAGACCCAGCCCCGACCATATGTCTAATCTATGTGGCCTCTACATGTCTAGATAAGAAGAAGAAATTTAGTGTGGCCAATCTACCTAACCTGCACATTTTACTAGACTTCGTCTCCGACTCATCCTCAGTCATTTTACTTGCTGACCCATTATTCTGGCTCCTATGGCATTGCCTCACTAGTTTAAACCACTCTCAGTGACACTGGCTAACCTACCTGCCGGATATTGGTGTCCCTCCAGTTTAGGTGCAAACTGTCCTTTTTGTACAGGTCTCACCTACCCTGGAAGACATCCCAAACTTTCAACTAGGTCATTTATATACATCTTATAAAGCTGGGGCCCAAGCACTAATCCTTGTGGTGCACCACTAGTTGCAGCCTGCAAAAAAGACCTATTTGTCCCCAGTCTTTGTTATCTGTGTCACCAATTCTCAATCCAAGCTGATATATGACATTCCATACCCATGTGCTTTAACTTTGCCCAATTATCTCATCATCATCATCATAGAATCCCTCCAGTGTGGAAACAGGACATTCAGCCCAGCATGTCTACACCAACCCTTGCAGCATCCCACCCAGGCCCATCCCCCTATAACCCACACACCCCTGAGCACTATGGGCAATGTAGCATGGCTGATCCACCTAGCCTGCACATCTTTGGACTGTGGGAGAAAACCAGAGGGCCCAGAGGAAACCCACACAGACACGGGGAGACTGTGCAAACTCCACATAGACAGTCACCCGAGGGTCCCTGGCATTGTGAGGCTGCAGTGCTAACCACTGAGCCACCATGCCACCCCTCTTATATGGGACTTTATTAAAAGCCTGTTCAAAAGCCAAATATACCATACCTACTGATTCTCCTTTATCTATTCTACTACTTACAGCCTGAACAAAAAACTCCAGTAGATTTAATAAGCATGATTTGCTTTTCATAAGTGCAAGCTGGCTTTGTTCTATCCTGTAAATGCTTTTCCTCTTTCCACATTTCAGGCATTCTATGATTCTATTCTATTCTAACGGATAGGGAGACGTTAGCGAACATGGCAGGACTATTAGTATATGATATATTCCTGTTCAGAACCCAGTTCAGTTCTGAAGAAGAGTATTGTCAGACTCAAATGTATCATTTGTGTATAGCTGAGCAAACTGGCCAGTGCCATGGTGCTGATTGCCATTTGAGTGAGAAATGACAAGGACTATGGCTCTGATAGGGGACAATCAACTACGCTGCCAATTTTCCACCAGAATAATTATGTCCCCAACTTCAAAGCCTAAATCATTGAAACATGTACCACATGCAATAAGGCTTCCAACACAGAGACCACAGCAGCACTAATGGATACAGCCTTCTCATTGTAAAATTCTCATTGATTACCAGCACTTCCTTCCAGCCTCTGAGTCAATATTAGATTCAATCTGACAATTCCCATTGGTTTTAACTTTCCGGAGGCAAACCATCGCAATGTAATGTCATGTCTTTGCAGAATCATTGCTTAGTGCATACAAAACCTTTGACAGTCCTTTCAAAACATTAACTATCCTTCTCTCTAACTTACTTGGAATTTTTAATTGGAACATATCAGCTTTTGAACCAAATAAATTGGCTTGAAGATCAAGCAAGGTCTGGAACATATGAGGTTTTATTGTTTCTCCAACCATCTGTTCAATTTGCCCAAGGTAACGTCCGCTAATAATTCTGTTTCTCTCAGCATTCTCTTTTATCTGATCAAAACCAAATTAATCATTTTAATTGCAGTAATCCTCTTTTTTTACTTGTTTGCAAGTAACTTAGATGCTCACAAAGCCTCAAAATATGCTTCAAATAATATTTTATATTTTGAATTAGTACTCAACGAGAAGCTAATTAATCACAATTCATGTCCCATTCTATTGCATTTGGGGTGTGGTTGCAACTGCTTGAAGCATGTAGAAGCATGAACTCCAGATGAAGCACCTTATACTCAGAGAAAGTGGCTGCTACTGTTATGAAGGACAGGGTCTCAGATTCAGGGAAGTAAAATACATAATGAAAGCTTATGGCAAGACATTCTGTAAGAGAACTGAGACAATTGAGACAGCTAAGAAATTCAAATAGTCAAGAGGAAAGCATTAATAAAAAGGCTATGAAAGCGTTTGGAAAACAAAATCTATCAAACTCAATTTTGAATGCATACTGGAGAAAGCCAAGGACAAATTCCACAAATTAATTCTTTCAGGGCAACCAGGAATGGGCAATGAATATTGATTTAGCTGATCTGTGCCCATAGCAAAAGAAAAATGTACTTTCAACTAAATGTTTCAAGCTAATGGAAAGGCCAGATTTTGCAGAATTGTTATCTCACAATCTGAGAGTGTTAAAGAATCAGGCCAATTATTTCTAAGGGTTGAAAGTAAGTAAGATTGATAATGTTAAAAATCAAATCCTGCAGTGCCCGAAAACCTGAAATAAATACAGAAAATGCTGGAATCACTCCTCAGGACTGGTGGACAGAGAGAGAGAGAGAGAGAGAGAGAGAGAGAGAGAAATAGAGATGTTTTGCAGGTTCTGGTAAAAGGTCAATGACCTAAAATGTTAACTCCTCACAGATCCTGCCAGACAAACCCAGATATTCTGATGAGGCACTTTGCAGCAAGAAGCCAGAGGGGAATGGATTATGGATATGGGAAAATACATTCATCTTGGATATCAGCAGATTAAATAGAACAAGCCTCTAACAAGTGATAATGGGAACTGCAGATGCTGAAGAATCCAAGACAACAAAATGTGAGGCTGGATGAACATAGCAGGCCAAGCAGCATCTCAGGAGCACAAAAGCTGACGTTTCGGGCCTAGACCCTTCATTAGAGAGGGGGATGGGGTGAGGGTTCTGGAATAAATAGGGAGAGAGGGGGAGGCGGACCGAAGATGGAGAGAAAAGAAGATAGGTGGAGAGGAGAGTATAGGTGGGGAGGTAGGGAGGGGATAGGTTAGTCCAGGGAAGACGGGCAGGTCAAGGAGGCGGGATGAGGTTAGTAGGTAGATGGAGGTGCGGCTTGGGGTGGGAGGAAGGGATGGGTGAGAGGAAGAACAGGTTAGGGAGGCAGAGACAGGTTGGACTGGTTACTGACCTATCCCCTCCCTACCTCCCCACCTATACTCTCCTCTCCACCTATCTTCTTTTCTCTCCATCTTCGGTCTGCCTCCCCCTCTCTCCCTATTTATTCCAGAACTTTCACCCCATCCCCCTCTCTGATGAAGGGTCTAGGCCCGAAACGTCAGCTTTTGTGCTCCTGAGATGCCTCTAACAAGTCTTGTGATTTCAAACAGTTTCTCTTTGTTGCAGTCTGGTTGATGTGGACTTGATTTCTCTGAAGCTGTTGATGATCTCATTGAGCACACTGATAAACTGTCATTGAGATTTCTGGTTACAAACTGAGTTACAGGAAACATCATCATATCAATTCAAAGCTGGCAATCCGATGGTTAATCTATTATTGGCTTGTTGTGCTGAGGAAGTGTTGGCCCACGATAGTGTGGAACATAATTGTAACAAATAATCTACAGCGTTGCTTCTTCTTCCTTTTGGAATGGAAACAGCGTCTATGGTAGTTTCCCACAAACATTATATTTGGTCACACTCATAGAATGGATTATGTTTGCTGTGTAGAAGTGTGTACACTCGAGAAACTTGAACAGTCTTTTCTCTTCCCATTCCTCCCTATGTACATCGCATTTCTGGACTTAAGTCATGAAAATCTTACCAGAATCACATTATTAGATTCAGTCCTGTGTGAAGAAAGATGACTGGCTCTGTCCAGGGAATGAATTTAATGTTTTGAAATGGATGGAGGCTCGGACACAAAAAGATGAAGGTGAGCTTTCAAGAAAACTTCAGATTTGTCAGCTTAACATCAATAGTGGGGAAACTGATGGAATCCATAATCTGGGATAAGAAAAATATACACTTTAAAGAAAAATAAATTAATACTAGACAATCAACATGGCTTTGTCAAGGGTAGGTCATATCTGACAAATTTGAGTTCTTTGATGAGGTGACACAAGCAGTGGATGAGGATAGTTGAATAGACGTTGTATTTTGGAATTTCAAAAAGCATCCAATAGTGGTAACTCATGGCACGTTGGTTAGCAAATTAGAAATGTTTGGGATTGATGGGTCATTGGCAGCATGAACTAGAAGTTGGCTAAAGAATAGGAGATAGAGGGTAGGTACAGATGGACATTTCTCAGATTGGAAATGAGTTGAAAATGGAGCTCACCAGGGATTGGTGTTGGGTCCCTTGTTTTTTTCTGACTTAAATAAATGATTTAGAGATCTGTATTAAGGGAAAAATCTCTAAATTTTCAGATGATATCAAGCTAGGATGAAAAGCTAATTGTGAGGATGATGCTGACTGACTACAAGGGGACATTGACAAGTTAGCCAAATGGGCAGACACCTGACAGATGAATTTCAATAGGACGAAATGTGATATAATGCATTTTGATAGAAGAAACATGGAGAGGGCATACAGGCTCAATGGTACAATTTCGAAGGGAGAGATCTCAGGGTTCAGGTGTATAATTCTCTGAAGGTTGCCAAGTGAGTTGAAACAGGTTGGTAAGAAGGCTAAAAGGATCCTTGGATTTATAAATAAAGGCAATAAGTAGAAAAGCAAGGATGTGATGCTACACCTCTACAAATCATTGAACTATCTCGTTCTGGGCATTTTATTTAAGGGCAGATATTAAAGCCCTGGAGACAGGGCAAAGGAGATTTTCTAGAATGATACCAGAAATGAAGGGTTTTACATAAAAGAAATTGGGAGAAATTGGAGAATTGGGCTTATTTTCCGTGGAGCAGAGAAGATTAGGAAGTGACCTTATTGAGATGTTCAAAAACATGAACGATTTTGACAAGGTAAAGAAGGATATTCTGTTTCCATTAGCTGTTATGTTAGCAATAAGGGTCACAATCTCCAAGATGGTCAGCAAGAGAGCTAGGAATGAGATAGGGAGAGATTCCTTTACTCAAACAGTTGTTAGGACTTGGAATGCACTGCCTGGGAGAGTGGTGGAGATGGATTCCAAAGGGGTGACAAAAGAAAGGAGGTTTGAATAGAGAGCTGGATATATATTTGAAAGTGATTAATTTTAAGGGTTATGGTGATGGGGCTGGAGAATGGAATGAGCTGGGTAGCTCTTTCATGGGTTGGTGCAGACATGATGGACTGAATGGCCTTCTTCTGCACTGCTGTGCTACTACCAGTGGCAGGGAGGAACAAAATGACCCTTTGACCCTGTTCCCACATTCAGTGAAATGATCATATCCAGTAATACAACCTGCTAACAAAAACTTAACAACCTGTGATTAAGGATTCACAATTGCCCTAACATCATTTCCCAGTTTCAGAAGAGGCAGCAAACATCCATAACCCTTTGGTTAACAGGTGTTTGAAAATATTCCTGTCTTGTCCTAGATTCTCAAACCAACGTAACTAGCTTTGCTCCATATCTGCTCCCTTTAAAATATGAAAATATTGATTCAAAACAGTCTTGTGGTCTCTGTACTTAAAGAAGGATTTGTTTTAGTCTAATGGGTCTGACTGTTGGAATGAAGTGATGGTCCTATGAAGAAATTTGGAGGAGATCAGGCCTATATTCCTTTGAGTTTATGAGAGTTGAACTCTGTGAAACACATAAAATTCTTCAGGCTGGGAGAACACATCCTTTGGCTGTACAATCTAGAACTAGAGTTCACAGTCTCAGGGTAAGGGAGTCTTCCACTTAGGCACAAGATGATGAGAAATGAGCTCACTCATAACATTGTGTCTGAAAAATTCTGTATCCCTAAGGGCAGTGGGCAGTATTTTCAGGGCTGAGATGAATGGAGTTTTGGATATTAAGGTAACTAAGGGAAATGAAGATAGTGGAGGAAAGTAAGGTAGAGGAAGATCGGTCTATTTGAATGGTGCGGCAGTCTTGGGGGGTTGAATGGCCTTCTCCTGTTCCTGTTCTGAAATTTTTTGTGCATATGATAATATAGCTTTTATAAAGACCAACTCTACTTAAAGCTACTGATATTGGGGAATAGAACCATCCACTGGGATGTTGGTGACAGAGTGGTAATGTCTTTGGGCTAATAACCCAGAATTTCAGGTTCCAGGACACGGGTTTGAATCCTTCCATGGTTAAATCTGAATTTAATTTAATAGAATCTGGAATAACAAACTGACCTAATAGTGGGTATGTAACCACTGTTTAGGGAAGAAAATCCGCCATCCTTATCTGGCCTGGTTACATGCGATTCCAAACCCAAAAAAATCAGATTAGGGTTTAACTGCCCTTTGGGAAATTGGGAAAAGGCTAGCTCATACACCCTCATCCAATGAATCTTTTTTTTAAAAAAACACTGAATTGCTCTCCTATGATTCATATTATCCTGTAATTTTTCATGTTTTAATAAAAAAAACTCCAATCTTTTTACTTCTTTGCATTTGAATTTTCTGCTATTCTGCGTGAACCTGTCCTCTAGCCTGTAGAAATATCTTTCTGATAGCTTCTGGGTCACTTTTACCGAGAT